>NC_083601.1:48164480-48464659 GCF_029168945.1 Cannabis sativa
TGATACCTCCGAAGCCCGCTTTCCCGGTGGCTTGTGATACTGCTGCATCCACATTTAGCTTGAGAAGACCCGCAGCTGGAGGAGACCAAGAAGTAGGAGCTGACATCTGGCTAGGGTGGGAGGAGGATGTAGGGATCCGCTGGGAGGAATGGTAGTCTTCTAGGTAGCTTTGAGCCAAGCTGAGAATCGCATGATCTGGGTCGTGAGCTTGATCTTTTAGAGCTTTGTTCCTGTTAAACCAGACAAGCCAAGCAGTACAAAGAAAAATCTCTACATCTTTTTTGGTCAGAGAAGTGTAAATCATATCAGCGACATCATGAAATAATATTTTTGAAGAATTAGCAAAAATGTAAGGATAAAATTGCGTACCTTTCCAGACTCTTCTAATGCTCCGACAGTAAAACAATGCATGAGAGACCGACTCTTCCATTCCTCCACAACGGTCACAATTCGAGGAAGGAATGATTTTCCTATGAGCTAGGTTTTTTGCTGTAGGGAGGGTGGAGTTTGTAGCTCGGAAAGCAAAATGTTTGACCTTGGCAGGAAGGGAAAGATGCCACAGATTTTTCCACAAAGGAGAGGGAGTAGAATAATTTTTTTAAAAAAATTAAATAATTTACAACAACAAAAATAAAATTAACACTTTTTGAATACTATCAAGAATTTTGTTGTCGAAATTGTAAATTATTGGCTTAAGATATTAAAATATGAGATTAAGAGTAACACTCCAAATAATTAAAATTGAATACATTAAAGAAAAGATGTAAAACCATCCATCTCAATTAGACCATTGATCCCATACTAAATCATATGCGACCATATTAATCCCACGAGAAACATAATGCAAATATGCCTTCAAAAAATTAGACAGAACACTAACAATATTCTCGTAAATCAAATCACCATTCTGTTGTCTCAATACTCATAACACCAAACAAAAAACCCAGACAAGTTTTGTATTTTGTAATGAAAGGAGCTAAAGATAATGTTTCTTTTTTAATATATAAATGTTTTTGAATAATTATTAGATGATGATCTGAATAAAAGTCAAAGATCTCAACTTTATATTAAATCCCTAAGCTTTGACACGAACTTCACGATGATCCGGCAAAACCAATCCCAACCCTTCTCTCCGTTGACTGGTCAACACAGATTTATACTCACCGGAGGAATTCCCACCTAAAATTCTGGGCTCAGGATTTCCATGGATGATCTCCAAAACCTCAGGCTGCCCATTAATGCAACCCTTAGACATGCCCACATCGATTCTTATAGCTCGACCTTCGCAAGCTCCATTGATCCCAACTTGTTGGATCGTATGACCCATGATCATCCTCTTCGCTCCCGGAATTGTCGCCAGAACATGTTCCAAAGTCGAACAATCACACATCTCCGCCGCCTCGTGAGAAAATCTCCTCAGCCAAACCACCGCATCTCTGCTCCGACAGTAATACGGCGAAGGAGCCTCTTTTCCTTTCGACCCATTAATCCAATTCCTCACTTCCTCGTTCATCTTCTCCAATCCCGGCTTAGCCACGTGTTCCGGTAAAAGTCCGCCGTGGACGAAGACGGACTCTCCGACTACCACCACTGTCACGTTTTGGGATAGGAATCGTGTCGAGATCGGACCCGATGGTCTTAGGGCCGCGATTCTTGCTCTGAATCCGTTTGAAAATTCTTTCTTGATGTTCTTGAAACCCATTGGGATTCCTTCAAATGGGTTTTTAGGGTTTTTCAAATTTTGGCAGAGGGTTTTCATTTCGTTCCCAATTTGATACCATTCCGCCCAATTTTCGAATTCTTTAACGCCATTTGGGGTCACGAATCTGAAATCGCCTTCAACGTTCATAATCTCGTGGTTTCCGTTCATGGAGATTATGGTTCCGCCGCACCTGGCGGCTTCTCGTTTCAGCTTCTCGATAAAGTAGAGAATTTTAAGCTCACTGTTGCCGCGGTCGAGTACGTCACCGATCTGAACCACCATGGTTGACCCTCCAATCCATTTATCGGAGTCGTCGATTAGACCCGCTATTCTCAGCGATTGTTTGGTCTTTTCAAGGTCGCCGTGGACATCTCCGACTGCTATGAGGCGGTCGGCGGCGGGGTACCTGGTCTGCAGAGGAGCAGAAGGGGTTTCAGGGTTGGGGTCCGGTAAGAGGAAGAGACCGCTGACGGTGAAGTCAACGAATGTATCAACGAAGGAGGAGAGGAGAGATGGGATTTGTTTGCAGGGTGAGTGGTGTGAGTTGGTGACCTCCATTGTTGCATAATACAAGTTTTCAAAGACTTGAGCTTTAATAATGGTCTTCGACGGAGTACAGAGCTGGGTGTGTTTTTCTTATATTTCTTTCTTGACTGACTTAGAAGAATATGCTCTTTGTAGCCCACGCGACCATATAGCGCGTGTAATTAACTCAGAAATAAAAAAAAAATTGTATTGATTTTTGGATATTTGTGGTAAAATTTAAACATTTCCAATTGTATTTAAATTAAAGAAAATTGACAGCAAAAATATTTTATTTATAATTTTATTACATTTTTAATTTTTTAATTGTTAAAAAGTAAATATGTGACTGACATATTATGAAGAGTTGGATTTTTATATATTTTATCTGGATATTTACTTTAGCATGTACTATATTATATCCCATTTTTTTTTTGTTGTTGTTGTTAAAATTTTTTTATTATTGAGATTATAAAATTTAAAAATTTTATTAACGTAAATTTGTTGCGGGTACTAGTGATCAAAAAGCTTAATCTTATTGAAGTGGTAATATATAATGAACATCCTTGATCCTGCTCAAGTAAAATACCTTTTTTAAAAAAAAAATCAAGTAAAATACCTTTTAGTTGGTTAAAATCACCATTTGAGAGTACACATCAAAATTTAGAAGCACAATATAGTAAATTCGTGGGAGAATTTTTAACTGCAATATAAATTTGGAGGCATAATATTTGATATGCTCTTTGTGGGCCACGCGCCCGTGTAATAAACTAAGAAATAAAGAAAGGATTTTTATTTTTTTTGAAGAAAGAATAGAAGGCCAAACCAAAAACCCTTCTTCCTTTAAACCCTAATAAAAAACAAGTCTCTCTTTTTCTCTGAAGAATAAGAAGGAGAAGAAGATGGATCATATAGCGGCAGCAGAAGAGCAAATAATCACAGAGAAAATTAAGCAGAAGCTGAATGATGTCAATTTGGCAGCACAGGCACATCTAGCTCCCATTCAAGACCATGTCAATTTCACCCTTCAGGTAGCCCCCCTCACCTTTTCACTTTCACCTTCTCTTGTATGATATATCTATGTACTGTCTATCTATTGTTATTATGGAAAAAGATTGTGTTTTGGGGTCTGGGATTGTTTTCAAATTTTATATTGTTTGATGTAATTGAATACAGCAAGCCTACTTCAAATGTGCACACGAATGCTTTGATAGAAGAAGAAAGCAAGAAGAGATAAGTAATTGTGTGGAGTATTGCAGTGTTCCTGTCGTTTCTGCTCAACAGAGAGTTGAGAATGAGATGGCCAGGTTTCAAGTAAGACTAATACATTCTTCTTTTTCAATTGAAAATTACTACCCCCTTTCATCTTTTTGATGAGTTAAGTGCACATATTGATCTGGCCATGGCTATGGTTATCCCTTGTTTGCATTTGCATGGTGGTTTTTGGCCAATTTATGAATGGTTTTGTAGTCATGATTAGATGAGACACAGTACAAGCTTTACACTTTCAACTTTCAATGTCTCTTTGTATTTTAAATTGTGATTGCAAATTGAAAACTTGCTACAGAAAAACAAGTGATTAAATATAGACATTAGTTTTTCAGCTTTTCTTGTTTTGTTTTTAATCGAATTTTAGTTTACAAATGGCTTTTTATTATTCCTGCTGAAATGATCATGCTGGTTTTTTTTATTGCATTGTGTTTGTAAATAACATAAAGGCAGACTTTTTCCTTTTTTTTTATTCAAATGGAAATGAAAATGAATATTGCAATTCATAGCCCTTTAAGCAGTAAACTTAATCTGTTTGATGAAATGCAGCTTCTTTCCCTATTATTATTGACTGTCTGAGTTAAGAACAGATAACAAGCATATATGGCTATGGTTAAGAATGGTTGTAGGACACATATGAGATATAACACAAGTTCCACTCTTTCATGTGTATTTAACCTGTATGTACGTATTATCCCTTGTAAGTACTGATGTCCATTTTTTTGCCTTTCTAATTTGTACATTAAAAAAAATAATAAAGGAGAGGTTGAACAGAGCTTTGATGGTGTGCCAAGACAAGTTTGAGACAGCCAAGTCACAACAAGTGAAAAGCAATGCTCTTAAGGATTTGGAGTCATGTGTGGAGCAGACAACCCAGGAAAGTATCAAAACGCTACCTTTTCTTGCTGATAAATTGAGAGCTTCATTTTCGGGCAACAAGTGAGCCATAGCAATACATTACAGCTTCTCTCTTTCATTCTTTTTCTTTTGGGGCTGTACTGATTGATTTGGTGGTTCACTTCATTCACTACAGATAATAAGATTTGGTTGGTAATTTAAATTTAATTATGTGCCTCCCTCCCCCTTGTGAGCCCTCATGAAGATTATAAAAAATAGCTTTTTTGCTTATCAAATCAAAGCTACTTCCTTTGAATTAGAATATACTTTGCTTGTTTTGTTTGTAACAAGTGAGGAACTTTCATAATCTAATCTTAATGAATCTCATTCTTATAAAGAATAGTTCTGTTATGTTTGCTTTCCTATGATGATCAATATGAATTACTTGAGAAGTTTTGTAGTATTGGGTTAGTGTAAGACTTGAGAAGTATACCCTGGTTATTGGGTAAGCTTGTTTTAAACTGTTTTTTTAGTATTTAGAATTAAAAAAAAGCTGTGTAAAAAATAAAAATACCTTTTTCATTAGCTGTCACTTTACACAGTAGTCCTGTTTTGATAATTTTTGCAAGATAAGATAGCATAAGCATTCTAGTATTTTTATCATCTAGAAATTAATTACTCTAAATTAATTATATAAATAATAAATAATTAATGGCAGTTAATGAACTCAGTACAGTGATTGTGGAGGAGTTGGGCTAGAATTTTGATTGGCCCATTCAGAAGTGGGCTTTTTAGTTGAGTTGGGCCATGTGTATGTTCACTTGAGCAACTATTGTTAGCCTTAGTGACCTCCATTGTTGCATAATAATTTTCAAGAATTGATCTGTCATGGTCTCATTGTTCCTATAACTTGGTAGGGGTAAAATTTGAGAAAAAAGTAAAGAGAAAAGATGCATGTTTGACATGAAAGAAAAAGTAATGAATTAAAAAAAGAAAAGGGTGGATTAAAAAAAAGGGTTTATTTTTTCTTTTCTACACTTCAAAGCAATTTTTTTAAGAAAATTCAAATAGTAACACACATAGCAACAAACATAGTAACTTAAATCGTAATTCAAATTTATATAGCAAGCCACATAAATAACTAACGGAACAACTTAAATCGTAAAATTAGAAAAAAAAAATAGTTAAAAAATAATATATGAGATAATTTTCCTAAAAAAAATTTGCGTCTCTCAATGAATTTTATCTTTTATCTTTTTCTTATTTTAGAGAAGAGAGAGTAAAAGTAACTAATGGAAGTGTATAATTATTACTAAGTTAACCTATACTAATATTATTTTAAAATAATAAAATAGAAAAAAAAAAGTAATTATAAACTAATCTATTTTTTCAAATAAATTAATCTCTACTAAACATCTATATATTCAAAATACCTTTCATTTTTCCTTTTTTTTAAATTTTTTATTATGACTAAGTTTCTTTTACCCAAATAAAATGAAAGGTAAAAAAAAAGAGAAAGAAGTAAAGAAAAGAAACGTTTTATTTAGAAAAATGCTATTTTGGAATTTTATACTCTAAATTTTTACAACTATTAAATTGTGCCCTCCAATTTTTTTTTACCGATAAAAATTATCATTAAAATTATTCAAAATATTGGAATAAGAAACTTTTGTTAAATTTTGTCAGCAAATATTTTGTTGATGTGGTTCTTTAGTGATTTTAATTATAAAATTTATAATTGATTTTATTGGCTATTAATTATTTTTCTTTTAATTATACAATTTTAAATTTAAATAAAAATTCTTAGTAAAAAATATTTTTGATAAATTAAAATTACACATTTGAAAATGGCGTGACCATATCATTTCAATCACTAAAGAACTACATCAATAAATTGTTTACCACATAAGACAAACCATAACAAAAATTCGAATTCATCATTTCAATATTTTAAATAACTTGAGGAGAATTTTTAGCCATCAAAAGAGTTTAAAGTAGGGATGACAATTCAAGTCACGACACGCGAGTTGATACGAACACGATTCGAGATTTTATGGGTTTGACGTGTCACGAAAATTTTGCGGACCGTATTCGTGTTTTATAAATTTTTTGTATTACAAGTTGTGTTTATGTCAATGATCTAAAATAAATTTAAAAATTCTATACAACACAAAATTTTGCGAGTTTGACACGATATGAAATTTATTCGTGTTTGTGTCTATATTTTGTAAATTTTTTGTGTGGTGGATTGTGTTCGGGTCAGCAATTTTTTTAATAAATTTAAGACCTCAATACATCCCGAATACGACACGTCACTCAACACGAATTGTCACCTCTAGTTCAAAGGGCACGATTTAGTAGTTGTAATAGTTATGGGTAAAATTTCTAAATACAAAAAAATTGAAGCGAAAACCGAAAAAATAAAAAGAAGGAAAAAACCCTTCTTCTTTTAAACCCAAACAAAACTCTCATTCTCTCCGAACAATGATAATAAGAAGAAGAAGATTGATCATATAGCAGCATCGCAGGCACCTCTCTCCCATTCAAGACCTTGTCAATTTCATCCTTCAGGTAGACCCCTCACATTTTAACTTTCAGCTTCTCTTATACTATATAACGATATAATATCTATGTATTATCTATTGATATAATGGTGGGTTGTTTTTTTTGGTTCCATATTGTTTCGTATTTGGATAAAGATTGCGTTTTTGGCTCTGGGTTGTCTTCAAAAGTTCAAAGCTACTTACTTTGAATTAAATTAGAATATGCTTTGTATGTAACTAGTGAGGAACTTGCATAATTTGAACAAGAACATATCAATCAAAACAGTTGTTGGGAACCACCCCAGTGTAGTAATAGGAATAAACTAATACAACAGCAATGGCTTCAACTCTACATTTGGTTCCTCTAGTCTCAGCCTCACCAAACTCCATAACTACTGACATAACCAAATCGAAAACCGTACCAATGGACACATCATCAATTGGATCGTTGAAGAACTTGAAAACCATGGAAGAACTCAAGCAATTACACTGTAACATCACCAAAATAGGCCTCAATCACAAACTCTCTGCTATCACTGAGCTTGTTGCTAAATATGCTGAAATGGGCACCTTTGAAAGCATGGATTACGCTCGTAGAGCATTTGAGTTATTTAAGGAAGATAAAGATACCAATGGCACTTTGTTTATGTATAACTCTCTCATAAGGGGTTACTCTGCAGCTGGACTTGGTGATGATGCTATTTCACTTTATGTTCAAATGGTGATGATGGGAATTTTGCCTGATAAGTATACTTTTCCGTTTGTCCTGAGCGGGTGTGCCAAGCTTGAGGCTTTTTCCGAGGGAATTCAGTTTCATGGAGCTGTTGTGAAGATGGGTTTAGAAGATGATGTGTTTATTAGAAATTCTCTTATTCATTTTTATGCTGAATGTGGGGAGTTGGTTCATGGGCAGAAGGTGTTTGATGGAATGGCTGAGAGAAATGTTGTGTCGTGGACTAGTTTGATTTGCGGTTATGCTAGGAGGGATTTACCGAAGGAAGCTGTTTCGTTGTTTTTTGAGATGATGAACGCGGGTATTAAGCCCAATTCAGTCACAATGGTGTGTGTTATTTCTGCTTGTGCAAAGCTGGGTGATCTTGAATTGGGTGAGAGAATATGTGCTTGTATTGAAGAGTCGGGAGTGAAGCTTAATGCCTTTATGGTAAATGCTTTAGTAGATATGTTCCTTAAATGTGGTGATGTTGATGCTGCAAATAAGCTTTTCGATGAATGTTCAGATAAGAGTTTGATTCTCTGTAACACAATGATGTCAAATTATGTTCGCCGAGGACTACCTAGACAAGGTCTACATATATTCAATGAAATGCTAAGACATGGCCTGCGACCAGATAGGGTCACATTGTTGTCTGCAATCTCAGCTTGTTCGCAGTTAGGTGATTTTCTTTCTGGAAAGGGATGCCACTGTTATGCTCTAAGGAACGGACTAGAAGGCTGGGATAGTATTTCTAATGCAATTATTGACCTCTATATGACTTGTGGAAAACAAGAGATGGCATGTAAAATTTTTGATCGTATGCCAAACAGGACAGTGGTATCGTGGAACTCATTGCTTGCTGGTTTGATCAGAAATGGTGATGTAGAATCAACTTGGAGGATATTTAATGAGATGCCAGAGAGAGATCTCGTCTCTTGGAACACCATGCTTGGCGCTCTTGTAGAAGAAAATAGGTATGAGGAAGCGATTGAACTCTTTCAAGCAATGCAAACCAAGGGAATTAAGGCAGACAGAGTGACCATGGTAGAGGTGGCATCTGCATGCGGTTTTCTAGGAGCTCTAGATCTTGCTAAATGGATCCATAGCTACTGCCAAAAAACTGAAATACACAGTGATTTGCGGCTGGGAACAGCCTTAGTTGACATGTTTGCTAGGTGTGGTGATCCTTATAATGCAATGCAAGTCTTCAATAGCATGCCAAGAAGAGATGTCTCTGCTTGGACCACAGCCATTGGTGCTATGGCAATGAATGGAAAGGGAGAAAAGTCTTTGGAACTTTTCGATGAGATGCTTAGGCAAGGGGTGAAACCAGATGGAGTAGTTTTTGTGGCACTATTGACAGCATGTAGTCATGGTGGATATGTAGAACAAGGCCAGGAACTTTTCAAGTCAATGAAAGAACTCCACGGAATCTCTCCAGAGGCTGTTCACTACGGCTGTATGGTTGATCTACTAGGTAGAGCAGGGCTGCTAAAGGAAGCTAGTGATCTGATAAAGAGCATGCCAATGGAACCTAATGATGTAATTTGGGGGTCTTTCTTGGCCGCTTGTCGAACACATAGGAATATCGAAATGGCAACCTATGCAGCTGAAAGAGTGAAAGAGTTGAGGAGTGGAATTCATGTACTTCTGTCAAACATTTATGCATCTTTTGGAAAATGGACAGATGTGGCGAAAGTGAGGGTGCGTTTGAAGGAGAAAGGGATCACCAAAGTGCCCGGTACAAGCCTAATAGAAGTTAATGGAACTATTCATGAGTTCACCTCTACTGATGATAGTCACCCAGAGCAGAGTCAAATTTCAGATATGCTGGAAGAAATAAACTGCAGGCTAAGAGATGCTGGCCATGAACCTGATTTGGCTAATGTGTTGCTCGATGTGGATGAGTTTGAGAAAGAGTATTTTCTAAGCAGGCACAGTGAGAAACTTGCAATGGCTTATGGGCTTATCAGCACAGGTCAAGGAATGCCAATTCGGGTTGTTAAGAACCTCCGAATATGCTCTGATTGCCACTCATTTGCCAAGCTAGTTTCACAGATATATGGCCGCGAAATAGTCATTCGAGATAACCACAGATTTCACTTCTTCAGGGACGGCCGTTGCTCTTGTAATGATTACTGGTAATACATGCTTTTTATCCTCTGAAGAACTTGCATAATTTAATCCTAATGAATGTCATAATTCTTATAAATTCTTTAAATGGTCGTGTTGTGTTTGCATCCCATGAATATGAATATGAATAATTACTTCTGATATAGTATTGGATTAGTGGAGGGAGACTGTTTGTTTAAGCTATTTTTTTCTTTTTTCACTTTTAAGGATTACTCTAAACTAATCAAATGATTAATGACATACTTATTCAGATAAAGTAGAGGGGTTGGGCCAGAATTTGATTGGCCCATTCAGAAGTGGGCTTTTTTGGTTGAGTTGGGCCATCAAAAAACAACATTTGTAAATGTGAAAAACAAGTGTTAGTGCTACTAGTACTACCTCTTCTTTCAAGTTTTTATACATAGTTAATCTATTATTTAGTATAATAATAATATGGTATGATTATGAGGAAGTAATGTATGTAGATTTTTAGTAGATAACTTTTAGTTTACGGCCATAACATAGCGCACTGTGTAGTGTTCATCAATCTTTATCTATTTATAATAACATATTTGATTGTTCAATTAGTCAAGGCTTTTAAGTAATTGGATGGTCGGTGCTTTTAACATTACTTTAAACACCGATTACGTACCTACTAATTTATTAAAATACACCACTTACTGTTTATTTATATTTACATATGATCACATAATCTGGTCAGTTGTTGTCACCCATGTGAAAATATTTATTAGTCTGGACTCTGACCTATTCCTCCTAATAAATCAATCTATCTCTTTAGTATTATTTGATACCGAAAAAACAAGTAACCTTCTGTTGTATCACAATATTTAATTTGGTCATATTTATCATGCTCCATTTTGTATTGCCATGCCACACAACATTGTACAGTAAACAGTATAATATTATAATAGGGATATTTGGGCGAAAATCTTTTACCAATTATAATTGTTACACGTATGATTTTAATAAAAAAAAAAGTGGCAACAAAAGTACATTATTTTACTATTTTGTTGTATTCGTATCATTTTTTGGTTGTTAACTCAGAAACACTTGACGACATATAATTAGATCACATTATATAAGGTGAAAAAATATATTGTCACGTGTTTCTGAACTAGCACTTAACAAGTTTATTTAGTATTTAACAGCCAAAAAATGATACTACTGCAACAAAAACGTAAGATAAGATATTTTTACAACCACTTTTTTTTATTAGTCATATACGCAACAATTGCAAATGTTAGTGGGATTTCACCACAAATAGCCCTATTATAATATAACATATCACATTATGTGAGTTTAATTAGCATTCTCTTTTGTAATTTTTAGAGAATTTTGAAAAAGTAGGTAATGTGTGTAGAAAACTATTTTGGCATGCCAAATTAAAAGATGTATTTATAATTAATCTAATATAGATAGGTGTTACAATCTAGCATGAATAATGACAGAAGTGTTATGAGCCCCTATAATAAAGAATTTTCCGGTAGGTAACTGGAGTGGAGGGAGGAGAGCAAGCTTGGTGCCGACACGGGCGACATCATCGGCAGTGTGGGTGCCCTTTCCTCGAGTCATGGAGGTTTGAGTGTAGCCAGGACAAAAGCAATTGGCGCTCAACCCTTTCCCCTCGTACCGCTTTGCTAATATCTTTGTGTAAGCATTCATTGCTAGCTTAGACACAGCGTAGTCCGTCCACAGATCCGGCCACCCTCGGCTCCTCCACTGCCCCCTCTTCACATCTTCTAGAAACAATCTCACCATTCCATCCACCTCCTCTTCTGTCACATCATCTTTCTCCAAAATCTTTCTTATAATAGGGTTTTTCAATTTCTGAACATGCCAATGAATAAAACAACAGTATATATATGTTGAGCTCATATATATATATATATTCAATAACGGTATGTATGTTAAATACATCATGCATATATAATTTAATTTAGTTACTTACGTTAGTAGAGCCAAGTCTTGAAGAAATGTTAAGTAAACGAAAAGTGTTGGGAGAAGAGAGACAAAACAAGGGGAAGAGGGCCTCAGTCAGTAACTTGGCTCCGTAGAAATTGGTTTTAATTACTGTCTCAGCATGCTCTACTGAGTTCTCTCCAATGTCGTTGAAAGATACTGCTGCATTGTTCACCTATATATACACACATACATTATAGCTTAATCTGATAAATGTTATGTTATAAGTCACGAGTGAGTGTTGAAAATATAATCACATAATAATTGATTTCAATGAATGAATAAATATTGGTGGAGAAACATATATAATAATAATTATTATAATTGGGATGGGAAGACTTCACTTTTTGGCTTGAAATTAATATAATAAAAGTAATAAGGAAGCAACACAAACAAACATACAATATGAATAAAGTTGGAAGTGATGTCAACTTTGAGCTATAATTATGTTATGTTATTTATATAATATTTAATTTTTGTTTTCTTAATGGCGTCTAATCTTAAAATAATAATATATGAAGAGACTAAATATATTATTTTAAGCATACACTTGACAATTTTTTAAACATGCACCCTCGTGCGTGCATGAACTTAGCTAAGCTACCTATATTTTTCATCATATTTTATATAATTATTTATATGTACTTACTAGACTCTATAGTCATTTATTCATTTATATTATAACTTAACTATTAAAAAGGAAAAGTTTTATTTATTTACTAATTTGGTATTGAAGTAAGGAGTGCTAAAACAAGTTTCAACACAGCATGTGACATAAATTTTATAGGTTATAGTTGGAAAAATTAGATGCGGATCAAAAATAGATCGATACGATTACTTGATGCGAAATAAAAGCGAATTAAATATAACACGATCCGTTTAACACGAATTTAATATGATTTTCTAAATAAAATAAAATAATTTTTTTTAATAATAATAGAAAAATATAAAAAAAATATATTTAGTGATTCAATATTAAATTAAAAAAAATTAAATTAAATTTTCTTTAAAAAATTAAAAAATATTTTTAAAAATTTTAATTTTATTATACATATATATAAAAAAAATTAATACATATATATAAATTTTCTAATGGAATCTAAATGTATTATTTTCTCTGCAACTCTATCTTCAACAAAACGGATCAAAGTGGGTTAAACACGACACGGTTTTTTACGTACAGATCGAGTTAGGGTTGAGAAAATTAGATATGAGTCAAAAACGAATTGACACACCTAATACGAAATATAAAAAGAGGTCACATTTATATGAACACAACATGATGAGTCCATAACATGTTTTTCCATCCTAATTAAAGTTGAATCAGTATAAATATTAATTACTCATCTAACTGAGATTCTTCAAATTCATTTGTCAATATCGATAGTTACAATAATATTCTTAATAAGGGAACAGCTAATTTAATCATTGGATGGATTATATTATATGCAAATAATTTTGGCCAGATTGGAATATGTCTTCTATACTTATAATAATAATTTCCAAACCCTAATAAAATTATTTATCACATGCATCTATCTTTTTATACTAATTAATTACTTCAGTTAATTCTAGCATTAAATTCAAAGATATGCAAATCATATCTGAAATTATATTACTATGACATTCCAGCCCACCCAAAAAAAAATATCCATGAATAATAAAATCAGAATAGTTATTAGAGGTACTCAACTGTAATATAGTGTGATTTAATTAATGTTGATTCTCATATATTTTAATTCTAATATTAGTACTGAATAACAATGTTGTTGACTAAATCAAATATAAAAAAATAAATAATCAGCTTAATTATTATTCTGTATTTTTAAAATCTGAATAAATAATTAGTGTTTTTGTTGCCACATAAATAATTAAGCACTCAATAATTAATGCTAATAGTTTTATATAAGTCATGTAATTAAATTAATTTTGAATGGAGAAGGAGTTTTCAAAAGTGGTGTGTTATATTTTAATCAAAATGTATATTAATGGTTACTATAAATATTATTGAGAAACATAAGATAATATTATTGTTTTGTAAAGGGATTAGAAAAGAAAGAAAAGGTGATATAAATCCAAAAAGAAAAAGACAAAATACAAAGAAATAAAGTAGAAGAAATTAGAAGGTGTGTTGTGTTAAAAATAAAATGTTTGAGAAAGATAAAGGGGAATTTGATTTTGATTTTGATTTTGATTTTGATTTGTTAGAATGAATTTAGTTAAGAGTACTTACAAGAATGTGGAGGAGACCAAAGTGTTGGTTGAAAGAGGAGACAAAGGAAGCAATGGAAGAAGGGTCTGAAACATCCAAACAAAGGAAGTGAATGTTGTTTGTGTTAATATGTGTTAATTCAGTTTTGAGCTTTTCTATGGCTTTTCTTCCTTTGTCTTCATCCCTTGCTGTTAGCACAACTGTCACTCCCATCTCTGCAAGCCTCTTCACCATCGCATACCCAATTCCTTTGTTACCTCCTGTCACTATCCCAACTGTCTCACTACTCCACCACCTACAGTACAACCACCCAAGATTACTTATTAATTATTATTTATGATTATTTTTAATACTAAAACTACTATTACCTACCTGGTTATTGGATCAGAAGGCAGAGAAGGGAGAGAGATTATCTCAGCTTGTTTGGAATCCATTTCTATGGTTGGATCAGATCAGATCAGATCAGCTTAGCGTTTTGTATATTTGGGGTCTTTCCTTGCTTCCCCATTTCAACCTCTCTCTTACCAATTTTCTATATTTATAAACATCAATAAAAGCAGGGGATATTAATTATTAAAAAAATAAAGCCAAGTGTGAATGAATGAACTCGGAACAAGCCAAATATTTATTTATTTATTTATTTATTTATTTAGAGTAGAATAGTCACTGGATGTGGACTGTGGGAACATAATAACCTATTTTTTAACAAATATATTTATAAATTAACAAAGTTAAAAGAGTTAAATAGTGGAAGAATTGCTTGGACTCCATACAGTGAGTGAGTTAAGAAGAAGAAGAAGAAGAAGTGGCTTGGGCTGCCTTGTTGTGCCTCTATCTATTTATACATATAAATATATAAATAAAAGCAAACACTTTAGTTTAACAAAAATACCATGTAAATGTGACCACACATATCATGTATTAACTGGCCAGAGGTCTAGGATTGGGATGGGGTGGAGTGGGGGGACCTCGATCCCATTCTCTTCTCAAAATATATATTTTTACATATATAGCCATGTGGTTAGCACCTTCACATTTTCCCTTATTCAATTCTAATTTATTAAACTTGTTTGCAGCTAGCAACCCAAGATTGGAAATTTCTTTCTGTCTGAAATCAAAAGTCTCTCACTCGCTCTTAATTTTCTTCCATTTGAACCCATTATTGTTGATAAATTACTAGACATGTTTCCCATTTTTTGTTTTTAATTTTTATTAATAAATAATTTTGGGTGGTGGTAGTGGTGAGGGTGGTGGTGGTGGGGTATTAAAAGTGTAAGTAAGCATTAGACACATATGTTGTTGTGGATTCTAGGCAAGGCAATGCATTGGTCCATCCAATTTGAAATCTACAAGTCATTGGGACCCCTCCACATCCAATTTAATTTATTGCCCATTTTTCCAAATCAGCAGTCAAGTTTGGAGTTTTAGTTTATAA
Source organism: Cannabis sativa (assembly GCF_029168945.1). Classification (NCBI taxonomy): domain Eukaryota; kingdom Viridiplantae; phylum Streptophyta; class Magnoliopsida; order Rosales; family Cannabaceae; genus Cannabis; species Cannabis sativa. The sequence continues at coordinate 48,179,808 of NC_083601.1, forward strand.
GATAAAAGATCAAGAGCCTATTAGTTATCAGCCAGACATTCACACTGAGAAAATGGAATAATGATGATAATTGGCTTTATTCTTACACAGTCAATATGCTAAGTTAACACAAACTTTTGTCTTTGAAAATTCAATACCACTTCATACTAAACTCAAATTATGAAATGCCCCAAAAGTCTAAACCTCTCTTCTAATCACTGCAATCTCCAATTATTGTTGGAAGAGAAAAAATGAAAAAGATAAAAGCTAAGAAATAAAATATACAAGAAGGAATGAAAATAATAACTTATGAAGTTTTTTCTCATAAGCATCATTATCATCATGCCTCAGGTTGCATCTTGTCACATTCTTCTCGAATCGATTGGAAAAGAACAGAGGACAAATATCGTTCACCGAAACTAGGGAACACCACCTGAAATGCAAGTCCAACAAATCATCATTCAAATTCTAACAGTAAACAAAAGTATTTAATCTTATTGTTTCATTTTTATATTGCTCCACATGAAACATGCTTGACCATCATCCAGGTAAAATAATAATAAAAAAATTTACTTGCTGAAAAATCAAAGCACCCAATAAACATGAGTAATGTAAATACACAAATATTGACTCAAGCAAAAAAGTAGAACTTTTTTTCTTTGTTATCCATACCGTAGAACTACTAGTAGTAGTGTATAAACAATGTAAATACTTAATAGTATTGTGTTCAAGGAAAAATAATGGTGGGAAAATCTTTGTGTTGGCAAATAATTCTTCCAAAGGTGCCAAACCAAACCAAACCAAAAAAGGAGAAAGGAAAAGGGTGAGAAGAAAACACTAAATAAGTAGGCCTTTTTCAGGTTGGCCAGTCTATAGTCTTTCAAAGGACTAGACTTTGGTTAGTGCACATGGGACAGTACAAAAATCACTTCATGTGGTAGGCATGTCCACTTTGAAAAGAAGAAAAGGAAAATGTTCCATTTTTGTAAGGTAGAAATTATAAAGCGGATATTCCTCTTCTATCAGTAATAGTATGATGGTTTTCCACTTAATGCAGCTACTTTTCAATGTGCATTATTATTATGTTATGTTTGGTTTCATTTGAATAGAGATGACATACAGCTATAAGCTTCCCGGCATTTTCAGGTCTCTTTCCAACCTTGATTGCAGCGGCTGCTGCTGCTCCCGAAGAAATTCCAACCTGATGTAGATTAAAAATAGATTAGAAGGAAAGATTACTACTTTATACAAATTAGAGAACTAGAAATAGGTATAAAGGTAGTTGGAAAAATAGAGTTCACTTCTTTTTCTCTGGTCAGAACTTCAGTGTTCTAAAGTTTGTGCAACAGACTTTCTATACACTCTGGAAAAAAAGATCAATCAATTTCATCAAAATCATTAGAAAAAAAAAGGCACAAACCAATAAGCCCTCTTGGAGTGCTAATTGCTTGGCAGTTTCAACTGCTTCATCACTGGATATCTGCCAATGACAAGATTCAAAATTTGTGAGAATTGAAATTTGGTATAATTATACACTCAAACAAGAATGGACTTCAGATTTCGTAGTAAAGAAATTAACAGTGCTCAAGTTACTATTAGCTGACTTTGCCAACTTAACCATAATATAGTAGCTTTCAAAATATAGACTAAATATTATGAAGAGAAAACATTTAATCAAATAACTAAATACAGCATATATCTTGGGGGAAAAATTCAAACCTCTATTATTTCATCAATGACATCTTGATCAAGATTCCTAGGTATAAATCCAGCACCAATTCCTTGAATCTTGTGAGGACCTGTATGTAATTGCAATAGAAAAATAAATGACTAAAATTCAAGTGAATGATTAGTATATAAAAATAGAGGGAAATTTTTTATTAAACTAAGTTCTCTAAAAAGTGTGTAGGCTTACCAGGCTTGCCACCAGATAATATGTTGCTTTCAGTGGGTTCTATACCAATAACCTGAGAAATGGGAGTCATATAATGTCACAACAACGGAAAGAGAAGTAAAAAAAAAAGACGAAGAAGATGAACTTTTCTTTGTGAATACTTTTGCTGGAGTGGAAAGGTTCTAATTGGAGAGCAAAGTGGATGTGCTCATAATGGAAAAAAAATAAGATGTAATTTTTCATTACCTTTACATTAGGATTTTGCTCTTTGAGGAACTGGCCAACCCCAGAAATGGTTCCTCCAGTTCCGATTCCACCTACAAATATGTCCACCTTCCCTTTTGTGTCTTCCCAAATCTCAGGCCCAGTTGTCTCATAGTGTACCTGCATACAGGGTACAAGTCAAAGTGACACACTGCAAGCCTTAATCACTATAAGAAAAGCATAAAATCCCTCTAAAATTGACACAAAAAATTTTCAGGATAACTTTTAGCAGGTAAGTTTTGTAACTCCAATTACACACCAAGTATAAAGCCACACATAGAAATCAAGCAATACCGTTCTAAGATAAATGATGTTGTGACATATAAACCAATATAAGAGATCACAAACCTTAGGATTGGCAGGGTTGTCAAATTGTTGAAGCATATAGGCGTTGGGTGTGCTATTCACTATTTCTTCAGCTTTCTGAACTGCCCCTTTCATGCCCTTGGCTGAATCAGTCAGGATAAGCTCAGCCCCAAATGCTTTCAAAAGAACTCTTCTTTCCATACTCATTGATGCTGGCATCGTTAGTATGAGCTTATATCCTTTCGAGGCAGCAATAAATGCAAGACCGATACCAGTGTTTCCACTTGTGGGTTCCACTAGGATACTCTATAAATTGGAGAAATGAAGAAACCAAGTTAAATCATTGCAGACACTACTAGCAAAAGCAACTTCCACAAGAATGAAGAATAAAAACCAAACATATATTTGCATATCAAGCTTTCACATCAGTCAATAATGCTTTTTCCTATCCATTTTTAAGGAAATGAAGAGCATTACAAACAGAAGGGAGAAAAAGACAGTTAAGTTTACATAATTCTCTTCAAATGTAAATAAAAATAACTGGATAAAACCCAATGTCAATCAACCCAAACGCTTACAATAAGAATCATTTGTAAGCACATTCTACAAAGTGTTCTAATCTGTTGCTAGCAAAATAATGCCAAGTTTTTATGCAAACTGTTCAGGCACTACCATTTGAAATAACAGTCATGTCACATAGCGCAATGCAACATAGAGATGCAATGGTCAAGCTCAAGAGATATCATTCCTCAACAGGACTGTCTTACTCTCGTAAATATTGATCAAAAGTCCCCAACTGCAAATCTGCCTAAACCCTAAAAAACTTAAGAGGAATATCTGCCTAATTCACTTGCAATTTCCATATGTGAGCTATATACAGCATATGTTACCTTTCCAGGTGTTATAAGTCCTTTTTGCTCAGCATCAGTAATCATACTGAAACCTATCCTGCAGACAACATATAAAAACAATTTGATGAGGATTCTAACAAATAATTGGTTTCATATTCAGTACACATGTCTACATAGCATAAATGTGTTCAGAACATCTTTATCCTTAGCTTGGAACATCTTATATCTGGTTCTCATATATATAATAAACACCAAAAGTGTCCTGCTCTACTTAAAGTTTATGTGACGTTTTCTAACAGTGATTGACATGACATGACATGACAACCATAGTAACCATAGTTTCCTCACCTGTCCTTGACACTGCAACATGGCTCCATAATCTCAAGTTTGGCAGCAATGTTTGCAACAGACCCCTTCACAATATTATTCAGGTAAACCATGGGAGTTTTCCCAATAAGCTGCATTACCAAAAGAACCTCATTAATTTAACACCACAAGAGTTGTTCAGGTTGCAACTTCTACTATGGTTCTTTCAATGTTAAATTTCAATTTTTTTAAGGATGAAATAATCGAATCAATGTCAATTACATACCAATAAACAATTCGAAACTTTAATGTAAGCACACCATGTATAAAAATTAGATAATACCCATAATCGTACAACTGTCAGTGAAAAGTGTCAAGCACACCATGGTTACTTACCCCCAACCCCCCAAAAACACACACAAATAGTCAACGAACACGAAAGACTGTTCCTTTCCATTTCTTTACAAAAATTAAATGAAAAAAGAACCTAAATTTATCAAATTGCCTATCCACAATCACTACAAATCCATAAAGTTTAGTTTTTTCTTTTCCATGATAATGAAAAAGGAGGTGGGATAGAGGAGTTGTGACCTGAGTAACATCTTCGGCAATGTTAAGACCCTCAGCTTGTGGTTTGAGGGAAACGGCTTTGCAAACAATGGAAGAACCGGAGAAAAGCTTTCTGGGTCTGTTGGTGAATCTCAGAGCCGAAAATCCCTGTTTCGGAACGAACGAAGTAACTGCACAGAGCTCGGATTTGGTGCTTCCCAAACACGCGGGCAATGGATTGACCAGAGAAGCTGAACCCATTTTTCGTTTTTTCTTTCTTTCTTTTAGGGAAAAAAAAAAACAGAGACAGAGAGAGTGGAGAAGAGATGAGAGTGTTTGTGTTTAAGGTTATATTATGGATACGGTTCTTATGGGTGCAGTTTGTTTTCTTAGATACTCTCTGATTTTACCGTTTGTTAATTAAGACTTTCTTGAATTGCCCAACCAATCAGTTTCTGCCATCTGGCGGAAACAATTACCTGCTGACTTTACAAGCTTGAAACTAGTATTGGAGATTAACATAAAAATCAAAACTTTGGTCTAAGTTCAATGAACCAATATGTTATCAATGAAATCAAATCAATCTTGTAATGACAAGCTTTGAAGAGTTATTATGACTATTCCTTCTATAAGTCAACACATTTTTCTTTCGCCTTGAATGACAAAGCTTTGGATTTAGCTTTTTCTTTCATAAAATACCAATTTAAAAAATATTATTTATAAGTAAACTAAAATTTATTCAAAGTTCGAAAATAATATCTCAAAATTTTTTTTTTAAGTAGTTGGGGAACTCTTAACTTCTCAAAAGAAAAAATTGATTTTTAATGGTTTACCATCACTAGAAAAGGGGGAAGGAATAAGATGGTTCATTTTTAATTTTATTTTTTTTTTGAAAAGGAATGCTTCATTTTAAGTTGGATTTATTCATTTTTATTTTGATTTTTGGATGAAAAAAGTAGAGTAATTGCCTTCATTTCACTTCACTGTGTACATATAGGAAAGAATATTGTGGAGATTTATGGCTATAATTGATGTTGATGTAATTGACTCATCCTTTACTCTCTCTCTCTCAACCTTTTTTTGTGGAGAATCATTTTCCTTTCTAACAAACCCCTACAAATGATACCTATCCCTTCAGCATAATCAGGAGTCATGTTTAATTTGAATGAATAAATCCAAAAACAATATTTTCTTTTTATTTTTTTACCACATTTATAAACAAACATCAAACGAGTAGCATTTTGTTTAACTCAACTCAATCGATAGGCACATACCTTCATTTTCAATTCATAAAAAAGAGCTGGAATAGAAAGCAAACAAACATTTGGAGTTGGTCATAAACATAACCATTACCATTTTCATTTCCATTAGCATATTAGAAAGAAATGTCAAATTCTACTTCTCTACTAACAATATTCCATAATGGTAAAAGATTTTCATCAAAATGTTTGTACAACACTACATTACTCACATTTCAATTTTCAATTTCAATACTAGGTTTTCGTCATACAAGCTCCTCTCTCAAAACTTACTTCTTGTTCATGTAGCTAAAACTTTCACCGCCGCTTATATCTCCCCGAGATAAATCTGCTTATCGCTACTGCAAGATCCAATGATTGGTTCAGTTGGGTGGAAGACACACTCGTTCACCGATCCAATGTGTCCTGGGAGTTTATACAAGATGCGTCGGGAAGTAGTATCCCATATGTAAACCATCCTGTCAGAACTTCCAGAAGTGACTTTGCTTCCATCCGCAGACCAGTTACATTTCAACAAGTTCTTTTCAAAGTTGTGCTGGTGGCCTTCCATTATCTTCACACAACGGTTCTGGGGTGCATAGGGTCGCATGTCCCAAATGCAGAGCTTGCAGTCCATTCCGTTAGTAAGAAGATAGGAACCATCAGGGCTTAATGACATACCTGTTATCATATCTTGATGCCCTTGAAGAGTCATCATTACTTCGCCCTTACGCAAGTCCCAGACCTTAACATCATTGTCAATACCACCTGTGAAGATCTTATCTGATGCATCTGAGAAGCTCACAGCAGTAATTTGATACTTATCAGGAAATGTTTGGATTGCACCCCTTTGACGCATATCCCATAGTTTGGCAGTTCCATCATCAGATCCACTCACTATGAGAGGAGGTCCCCTGCGGGTTGGGCAACAAGAATTCACAAACGACGAATGTTCTGCCATCTTTTTTATTTGTCTCCCTGTTTCAACATCCCATGCCCTGAGAGTTTTGTCTGGACTAGCAGATATGATCTGGGACCCATCAGTAGTCCACTGAAGATCCAAAACTGCATTCTTGTGTCCTTTTAAGACCATAAAGTTCTTACATTCACCATTGACATGCCATAAGAAAATTTCTCTGTCGTGAGAACCAGATGCAATCACTGTTCCAGCTGGGTTAAACTTCATTGTGTATATAGCACTCTGATGACCAGTCAGTAACATGATTGGTGATTCCAAACTAGAAGTTCTTTGCTTTCCATTTTGGCCAGGTGCTTGAGAAGCATTATACGGAACAGCAGCCCATTCCATTGGCCTTGGACCAACTACAGATAAAGCACTTTCACTTTCTGTAGGATGAACCTGCATCATCTTTGATCTTTTTGGCTGGTATTGGACAGAAGAGCAAACAATTTACTTTCTAAGAGTTCCAGTTCAACACAAAAATGAATGAGTTAGCTAATTAAGCCCAAACTCCCAGATTGGGAAAAAAACACTTGTGCCTAAATGACTTCATCACAAACGCAACCAGAAGATATATATTAAAAAAATTAAATAACACAACTAATGTAATGGAACAGAAATAATGATGTAAGTTCTAAAGGCAATTGGCAGTACAGAACCCTCTTCCCACAGGACTCGAAATGGTTAACTATTCAATAATGATTATTCAGAAAATTGTTAAGTAATGAAATTAATTCGCCAAAAAGTAGGAAGGTGGGAATAAGTTGATAACATATCATAAACTCCTTCAGGGAAAAGGCAGCAAGAACATAACTGTTAAGAAAAGCTAACCAACCATATTCAATTATGTGCGTTATAGATGCATAGAAATAGTTAAAAGAGAAATGTTAATCTGAGCTGAAGAAGAATGAAAGATTGATGGAAATGGGAAATTTTTCAAACGATCCACCAAGAGCCATTGCACTAGAAGACCGTATACAAGGTTAAGAAAACTACCAGCGATACTAAACTTTGAAATGATACAGAACCATACAAACAAAGAACTGTAAAGCCCAGGTAAACCCAAAGCTAGAGCAAAAGTTTAACCTGGTTTCGCTAAATTCAAAAACCCTAGGGACAATATTGTTCATTTTATTAAAATTTTAATATAATTGATGCAATTGTGGATCCAAATGAAAAGGAAAATAGCATAATGATACCTGAAATGAGAGAGTGATTCGGTGGTAAACCCTAGAGCGAAGAGTCGGCCAATGGGTTTGGTTGTTCTACTTCTACACACACACACAGTTACAGTTGCAGTGCATAACCAAGCTCGATGGCGCAAAGTGTTATTACTTATTGGATTCATCTCATTCTCATCTTTACCCCCAATTTTCGGTTTTTTTTCATTTTCACCCCTCTTTTTTCTTAAAAATAAAATAAATAAATAAATAAAATTTGCTATTTAAACAAAAAAAATGATAAATTTACAAATTACTTCACACATAAATCATCAATATTAACCTTAAATTAATTTTATTTCTCTCAAGAGTCAAGCACTAACAGTTAGGAACTAAGGTTCCATTTGAGAAAATATAAAAGCTAATTTATCATTTAATAAAATAAAAAATTCAATTAATAATTTTTATAAAATAAAATACAAAATAATATTCACCCTAAAATCAAATCTATGTTATTATAATTTTACCAAAAGATTTATGTTGGTGTGAGTTCCATTTTTAAATTTATTGAAGTCATACCACATGGTATTGATGAAATGGTCACTAGATTTGCACATTACATAACAAGTAAAAATAGTATCTCTTTGGGTAGTGATCTTCTTCTTCTTCTTCTTCTTTTTTTTTTGAGAAAATAAATTAATAACAAAAAAAGTTAAAGGTCATCACATAATATCAGTGAGTACTGAATTTACCCGGGTTCGAGTCCTAAATTATGTATTATAATTTATAAATGCTTAATTCAAAAAAAAAAAGAGTACTGAGTTTACCTCAATAAAACTAAACTAAAAGAAAGCTAGTGCCCACTCCACTTTGCAATCTTATCGGCACACATTACAATTATGAGGAATCCAAACAAAATAACTGATTAGCGATGTTCCTACAAACTAGGGTATAATTATTAATAGCCCGTCTACTAAACTCGCCATTAAGAGCATTAACAACATTCAAAGAATCACATTTAACAACAATACTATATAAACAAGGGGAGATTATACCCAAGCAACTCTCCAACAAGGAGATCCAAAAAGAAAATCATTTTAGTCTGGACCCAAATTGTTTTCACACAATGAATCTTAGCTACCACAATGATCCGAAGAGCTACATCACAATTAATTTTGATCCAATCCACCAAAAGAGGAATCCAAGTAATAGGAGAAGGATGGCTTGGCTCTTGAGAAAAAAAAGTGTATAATTAATAAAGCAATGTAGACAATATTGTTGTGATCTTTTTGTCATTCCTAGCATGTGAAATAGTATCCACAACAACAGTAGGATCAAGTCCTAATAAGAAGAAAATAGAAGCATCAGATAGGGATAAGATCCCAAGAAGAAAATCTCCAAAAATAGAAGCAAAGTTAGATGAGAGAAATAAGTGTTTCATAGTCTCCTCCTCACAATCACAACCATATAAGGAACAGAAAATGTCCTTGACATGAAATTTAGTTATGATAACAGTTCTATTTGTTGGCAAAAGCATTAGGCATGATGCTTCACCACAAGATTTAACGTGGTTCAATAATCTTGAAGCTCTAAAATTTATTCCAAAAAGTAGAGAAGACATCACAAGGAGTAGCGATCTTCTTTCAAAATAGGGAATAAATCACTTTTTAAGGAGTAAAGCAACTTTTTTTATGAGAAGCTTACAAAATGTCAGAGAGAACAAATTTTACTTACTGTGACTATATCTAATTTTTGACTTTTTCTTTCTGTCAAAAGATTATTTTGGTGTTTGATTGTTGTTTCTCATAATCCCTTTTCATTTGGAGTTAAATATTGAATGAAAATGGTAATAATGTTGTTATATGATTAATAAGTCAGTCAATGCTGATTGATTATACAATAATAATTATAAGAAGACAAAGTATTCCAAACACAAACAATGATAAAAATAATAATAATAATAAGATAACATGGGATGAATGATTAACCATTTGTTAAAGACTTAATTCCAGCAAAACACAGTACACAAATCATTCCATTCAAATTCAGAAACTCAATTATAAGAAATAAAAAGCTCTAAAAATCTTAAAACTAAAAAAAAAAGTTTGTTCGTTATTTGTTTTTATTCCAAAAAAGCCCCTCAGGAAGAGTAACTATTTACACTTATGTCCGTTGACTTGGACAGTGGTCCCTCTACCACCACCAGTAGAGATTGGTACTTTCCTTCACCACCGCCTATAGTCTATTCCAACCCTAATTTACCAAAATACCCTCGCCGCTTCTCCCAAAACCCTCCTCTCTCCCGCCCTCCTTTCCGCCGCCACGCTTCCTCCTCCGCCGTCGCCGCCGCCACTCCGCCTCATACAACATTCCACAATGCTCGCCTTCGCCGGAGAGCTGGCTTCACTCGTTGGACCGATCTTCCTCCGACATCGGATTCCTCGGACTCCGTTTCGGCCCCAAAGGTCGAGACTTCGTCCGCCGTTGTTGGTGACAATGCTTCTGGTTCGAAGAAGATCAAGCTTAACGGTTCTCAGCTTCGAATTCGCTGGAAAATGGCTATCACCGTAGCGGTACTCTCTCGATCTCAATTTGTATATTATCATATATGTAACATTGTGTTGTGAAGCGCTCATAGTTGTAAACGCGGTTGCAGATTCTGATCACGGCTTTCTCATCACTACTGTACCAAAACTTCTCTTTACACGACCAAGTCAATGAGTTGCAGGTAAACTTAATTTTGTTTTCCCCTGTTCCTTAAATTTGTGCGCATTGCAATTCAACTCTTATCAAAGTTTTTGTTTTTTGATTTTAGGAGCATATTTACGAGCTTGAAAATTTATTGCAAGTACACAATGTGTCAAGAATTATTAATGATGGTAGTGATTCCGTACACCATGTCCCCAGTAAAGGCTTGAAGAGATTAGCTCTGTTTGTCTCTGTCACACTGTTGTCTATTCCACTTCTTGTTTTGAAGTATGTTGACTATGTGTCAAGGTCAAGATCAAGATCATCAGAAAATAGTTCAGAAGAAGTTTCTCTAAACAAGCAGCTAGCATATAGGGTAGATGCATTTTTATCTGTTAATCCATATGCTAAGTCGCTGGGATTGTTAGTTGCAACATTGTTACTTATCTGTCTTGGTGGATTGGCGCTTTTTGGTGTAAAAGACGATAGCTTAGCGGAGTGCCTTTGGTTGTCGTGGACTTATGTAGCTGATTCTGGCAATCACACTAACTCTGAAAAGTTTGGTGAAAGATTAGTATCTGTTTCTATTAGTTTCGGGGGTATGCTTGTTTTTGCAATGATGCTTGGCCTTGTCTCTGATGCTATTTCTGAGAAGTTTGATTCTTTGAGGAAAGGAAGAAGTGAGGTAGTTGAGCAAAACCATACTTTGATTCTTGGATGGAGTGATAAATTGGTAAGCTTTTACTTCTGTGGCTGATCCATGTGAAAATTTAATTATTCTTTTTGTTTTATTGCAAAATAGAAGATGAAACAAAGTGCTTGTAATTTATTGTGACTGCTAAATAGCCATTTTCCAATTCCAGGGGTCACTGTTAAATCAGCTCGCAATAGCAAATGAGAGTTTGGGTGGAGGAATGGTTGTGGTAATGGCTGAGAGGGACAAAGAAGAAATGGAGCTTGATATTGCCAAAATGGAATTTGATTTCAAAGGAACATCTGTCATATGCAGAAGTGGGAGCCCTCTTATTCTAGTTGACTTGAAAAAGGTTAAGTTACATCATTCTGCAACCTTTCCTTACAGTTAGAAGATTCTTTTGTGTTGCTAATACATTTTTCATTATAGGTATCTGTTTCCAAGGCCCGCGCAATAGTCATCCTCGCTGAAGATGGAAATGCTGATCAGGTATTCTTCATTAAAGTGCAGATATGACATTTGCTAATTGGTCAAGTTTAAGCTTAAGTCATTACTTTTGTTGATGCAGAGTGATGCTCGTGCACTGAGAACAGTTTTAAGTCTGACTGGAGTAAAAGAAGGATTAAGAGGACATATAGTGGTTGAACTAAGCGATCTTGACAATGAGGTTCTTGTAAAACTTGTTGGTGGGGACCTTGTTGAGACTGTTGTGGCTCATGATGTAATTGGTCGTCTGATGATTCAATGCGCTAGACAGCCAGGCCTTGCGCAGGTTACTTCTAACATTATTATGGATGGTCATATCTACTTTTTCGTTTCGTATTTTATTTAGTTTTTTAATCTCAAGTTTATTACTTTCTCAATGATGAGCACGTTATGACAGATTTGGGAAGATATCCTTGGGTTTGAAAATTGTGAGTTCTACATCAAAAGGTGGCAACAGTTGGATGGCATGCATTTTGAAAATGTGCTGATAAGTTTTCCTGATGCAATTCCTTGTGGGGTCAAGGTTGCATCATTAGATGGAAAGATCATTCTGAATCCTGACGATTCCTATGTTCTACAAGAAGGCGATGAAGTTCTTGTTATAGCAGAGGATGATGATACGTATGCTCCAGCTTCTTTACCTATGGTACTTTCACAATTCCCTTAATACTCAATCCTGATGATCCTGATGTTTGTTTTATTACCTGCTTACCCTCCTTTAGTCTAGTTAATATTAAAATTTGTTATATAAAAGATTTATTTTACCACAATTTTAGTCAAAATTATTTTTGTTTTTCTTTTAATATATTTTGTATTTAAATAAGAAAATTTTGGTCATATTGAGAATAAATTTGACTAAAAATTGAGCTCAAGAAATATCTGTGTACAAGCACTATTGTGGTATGAACTAAATTGGAGGAACGGTTCCATCCAGCAGTTCTTATTCAAGGAAAAATATAATTGCTGAATGAGCTGTCAGAGGCTTGGCATGCTCCACTTCAGCTAAAGCTATATCCAGGCTCAAAGTTTAAAGAGGAGGAAATATTGAGGAATAAGAAATAGGAAGGAATACATGTTTTTTAAAATGAAAAGTTTTGCATGACTTGCTGTTGCAGACAGTGGAGTTTTAATAAATGGGGGATGTGGATGCCCTTATTTAAACTCACAAAAGTACAATCACTTTGATCATTCAGGTCAAAGAGGCATCATTTATACACACTTCTCGGCCAGCAAGAAAGCCACAGAAGATTCTACTATGTGGATGGAGGAGGGACATTGATGATATGATTGTGGTAAGTCTTTCTATTGAAGCTCCTAATTTCCCTTTTTCGCCTGAATGCTGCAGGTTTGGAGAGGAAGTCTACCCAGAGACTTTATTGTTCCAACGAAAGAAGAAAAGATACTTTTTTGTGGTTGGCGACGAGATATGGAAGATATGATTATGGTAATGTCACAAGGGCAAAGGGTTCTGCAATCATGCTAATAGTACATGCTCAGCCATGTCCGAAACAGTTTACTGCTTTGTGTTAAATTCTTTGTAATGGATCGCACTTCTGCAATTGCCAATCATAGAACTTTTACTTATTACATCTATAATGGCACATCGTAGAATAATCTATTTAAGTTGGGTGAAGTTACTCCTTTTACATCTATGCTGTTCAGGTCTTGGATGCCTTTCTGGCTCAAGGTTCGGAGCTGTGGATGTTTAATGAAGTCGCAGAAAAGGAAAGGGAAAAAAAGCTTATTGATGGCGGCCTTGACATAGAGCGGTTGGAGAATATAACTTTGGTTAATCGTGAAGGAAATGCTGTTATACGACGCCATTTGGAAAGTCTTCCTTTGGAATCTTTTGATTCGGTGAGTTTAGTTGCATGAGGAGTAAGACATCCTTCATAAGCATTGGTAGGAGAATAGGAACGAGCGAAGAAAATACATAAATATACGCAACGGTTTAATTGCAAAACCAAATTTGATAGCTTAAAGAAGTTATGGTTGAGCTTGGGCGAAATAGATGCATGAAAATCATGAGCTATGTAACATATTAAATAGGAGAGAGATTTACTGCCGTCAATGACAATGGGACAAATGCCTGTGCAGATCTTAATTTTGGCCGATGAGTCTGTGGAAGATTCAGCAATTCAAGCGGATTCTAGATCTCTTGCCACATTACTGTTGATTCGTGATATTCAGGTACTTGTTTGGTTATTCTTATTTGTTAACTATTAACTGCTACAATATTGATCTCCATCCTTGAATTTCAAATGCTTTTTGGTTTTACAGGCCAAGCGACTACCCATGGTGACACATGTTCAAAATGGAAGTTTCTCTCCGGGCTCTTGGATTGGTGAAATGCAGCAGGCTTCCGACAAGTCAGTTATAATAAGTGAGATTTTGGATCCGAGGACAAAAAATCTGTTAGCCATGTCAAAAATCAGTGATTATGTGCTGTCAAACGAGCTTGTCAGCATGGCATTAGCCATGGTTGCTGAGGATCGACAAATAAATGATGTATTGGAAGAGCTCTTTGCAGAGGAGGTAATCTTTCCTTTCATAACTTGGGGCACAAAATTACTTGTACCCTCTGAAAATTATCCACATGAAAATTTTATGTTGTCCCATGTAACATGAAAGACACTCATAAGTTAAGGAACAAAACAATATTACTTGGAGATTATCCATGGTGTCCTTTTTCTGTTAGAACTTTTTGTATTTTGTAAAGTTATTAGTTTTTCCTTTCCAGGGAAATGAGTTACAAATAAGGCAAGCAGATCTCTATCTCTTCGAAGGTGAGGAATTAAGTTTTTATGAAATAATCATAAGAGCTCGACAGAGGAGGGAGATTGTAATAGGTTACCGGTTAGCTGATGCCGAGAGAGCTATTATCAATCCTCCATCGAAAAGCATCAGACGAAGGTGGTCAGTGAAGGATGTTTTCGTGGTAATTGCAGAGAAGGAATGAAGTCATTTTTGCGTGACTTTGTAATCTCTCTGCATTCTTTTAATATGTTATTATTAGTGTAGGAATATGTCACATCTATATGTATATATTGTAAAAATTCCATTGGCAATAAAATCAAAATGGTTACTTCTAGGATCCCAACATATTTATTGGGCGTATGAACATGAAATTGGATTTGGAAGGGGTGATTATTAATGAAAGATGTACAAAAGTCAATTGAACTATTTGAATCAGCTTAATTAACAGTTGTGTTTTTACACAAAAAGGTAATTTCTGAATAATCACGGCGGCTTATTGTACGGTAATGTGGCCTAGTTTCAATTCTTTAATTCTCAAATCAGAATCTTATACTTGCTTGCTGCACAGATATCTCAAAGCTTTTTCTATGCTTCCGAGAGATCTACCTTCTCGCTCCCCAGCATTGTGGAGCGAGACCTTCTGCATCAGATGGTTTAAATTCATGCTTTGCAGTAGCCTGAAGAACCCAGTTTTGAACAGCTGAGAACGATGGAGATGGTTGTAGTCCAATAGCCTGCAAACACCATCATATGTTTATTACATCATTATCTGTTTTCTCCATAACAGGGAATAAGATAAACATGAAAACAGTGTAAAACATCATATGGAGAAGTTTTTTACTTCACATCTCGTCTGAAATCTTCAGCACCCTCATAAGAAGCAACCCGTCGATAAATGGTCTGGTGGAATGAAAAAATGCACAAAGGTTAAATATCGAAATCGAAAGTAAGTAGAAGTAGAAAGGGACTAGGGCAGTATATAGTGTACCTGAACGATGCCAAGGACGCCAATGAATTGTAGCGTCTTTTCCCACTCTGTAACAAATGTTATACCATTCTTAAAAACCTCACATAGATAGATCCTCAAAACTTGAATTGAATAGATATGAGATCATGTATATACACCTAATAGACCATACAATGCTGCAGCCAAACCCTGCAGATGTCTCTTATGTTAGCAGAAAGTAAGATTATTGCAGCGAAAACCAAAATAACGAAATGTATCTTACCACACCATATCCAAGAGCTTGTACAAGAGACGGATTAATATCCTCTAAAATTGCCTCGGCTTCCTAGAATATAACAGATTTTGCGTGATCATACAGCGATAAAAGCCGAGCGCCAAATGTACAACAAACTACACAAAGTAAATACCCTGAGTATGGTAAGTGTTGACTCAGACTTGAGTTCCTTAAACCGAAGACCTTGTTTCACCCAAAACTGGAACCCCCCTTGAATTAAGTAAGGTTGCTGCCAATGTATGATACCACAATATAAAAATTAGTACTTTCATGTTGTTTCCTGCAATTGCAGATGTGGTTCTATTAAAAAAGAAATGATCCTTTTAAGTTAAGTCATATTATCACTTTGTGGGCAATTTGAATTGAAACTTTTAACTAGCGCAAGGAGAAGTATTCAATATCACCTTAAATTCAAGTTAGGAATACAAACCTTAATCCCAAGTTTTCTCAAGGATCTTGCAAACTTAGTTTCAATTAGTTTGATGTTTGATTGTTGTTTCTCGTAATCCCTTTTCATTTTGAGTTAAATTTTCAATGAAAGTGGTAACTATATAATCTTGTTATATGATTAAATCAGTCAATGCTGACTAATAAAAATATAATAATAATTATAAGAAGACAAAGTATTCCAAACAACAACAACAACAATAACAATAATAATTAATAAGACAGGAATCTTTCATTTCAGCCAAACACAACACACAAAATCATCCCATTCAGTTCAGAAACTCAATAATAAGAAATAAAAGCTCTAAAAATCTTAAAAAACTGAAAAAGACTTGACAAAAGTAAATAAACAAAAATGAAGCCTTTTGTTATCTTGTGATTCTGATTACAAATGTAGCTGCTTCCGCCGCTTCATACCACCTTCTGTTCTCTCTGTACAAAAACAATAATTATTTGCTTTTAATTATGAGACAGCTGATAATTGAACATCAACCATGCTACAAGCTAAAATAGATCCAATTTGACATAATGAACTCGGTTAAAAATGAAACAAGGGCTGCTACTCATATGCTAAAACTATGATATCTTACTCAAATTTAAAGACTTCGAAAATTCCTCTTACAAAATCCTACTTCACAAATCAAATCAATTTGACTGTGAAAGAAAGAGCTAAGACCTTGAAGAATCAGCTAACAAAATCTAAAATGAGAAATCAAATCAAGTTGACTGCGAAAGAAAGAGCTAAGGCTGAAGAATCAGCTAAAAAAATCTAAAAATAAGGAATCAAATACAGCTATCAATGAAAGAAAGACTTACTTCAATCAAAGTTAACAGATCCATACCAAAATCAAACATGATGAATTGAATCAATTTAACAATGAAAGGAAGGCTCCTAATTCAAACAAGTTTAAGATTTGGAGAATCCACTAACACGACTCCAACATCAGGAATCACCTTATGTGTGATTTTGTATACACATTATATTATATCTTTGCTAACACAGTTCTATGTATTTGCTTGTATACCCGATATGCACAACAATGCTAGGTTACAAAGCATCATCACCAACCATCAAAATAAGCAAAAAAAACCTAAAGACACGTGTGCTGATCGATTACTAGTGTACTTCCTTACAAATCTACATAGCCAAAACCAATATCAACACATTGTTTATATAAAGCATAAATCAGTGTAAGTGACATCAACACAGAACTAGTAACATGAGTCGATCAAAATAAAGTAGACAACTAAAAATAGTATTTGTGACAGAAAAAACTACCTAACCACATCAAGCTTCAGCTTCAATTGGCTTATCTTCAACATCAACTGCAGCATCAGTTGCAGCCTCAACATCAGCATTTTCCGCAAGAGGCTGTACTTGCTCGTCCTCGGGCAGTGGCTCTTCAACGTAATCATTCTCAAAAGCATCAGACGGCACTTCATAAATTCTAACTTGAGGTTTAGAAGGATCCTTCACGAGAACATACTTGCCCTCTTTCAACTTCATACACAAGTCCACAATAGATTTCACAATGCCCCACATGTTTGAAGTGTTGAGATTGATCTGAGTTGCAAACTCTTTTGGTTTGTATCCAACAACAGCCAAAATCACATGATTGAAATGGTCACGAGGATGCACCCTCGAAACATATCCCAACTTCATCAAATCTGCACTGGCCAGAAGGGCTTGTGCAGTCCATTTAGCCAACTTGTTAGCGTTGTTCTTAAGCTCAGTAGCCAAAACCGCACCCCTCTGACTCTCCAACTTCTGCCTCCAATCACCAGAGTACTTGTGATCGAATTCATTAAGAGCATTCAAGGTGAGGAAAGATCTCTGCTTGTTGACCTCAACAACACTCTGAACCTCACATCTAGCAATAAGATGCATGTTCTCATCAAGCTTCCATCTTCTGTATCTGTAAGCCACCGAAGCTACCTCCTCCCCTTCATTAGCAAAAGGATTAGGCTCATCAAAGGTGACCTTATTGCCGTCCCTAACCAAGACTTGCTGCGAGAAATTCTGGTTGATATAAGCAGCCTCAACACTCAAAGAGTAGGCAGAATTGATATCATCCTTGGCCTCGGGCAAAGGCTCCTGAGAGGTCTCGTGAACAGAAAGCAAATCAAGCTGCGACCCATCCCTTTTATCAAAGAATAACTTGTTCCCAACTCGCTGGATCACAATATCCCAGGAATAAACCGACCTGGGCGCGCACATAAGAGAGGACAGAATAGTGTCAGTCGCAAAGACGGTGGCTTTATCCTCGTTAGCAAGCCTTCGGATAATTGGGTCATCAGTGGTTGTGACTTTGAAGAAATTCCTATTCTTGAACCGCTCAAGACGGCGCTCATTCTTCGGAGCAGTCCGATCGAACGACCGGTCATAGAACTCTAGGCCTCCACAGAGAAGAAGGTCCTCCGGCTCGGGAACAGTGAAGGAGAGCTTGGAGAAAGTTGAGAAGGGAATCTGCTCGAGCATATTCCACTCCGGCTGAATATCCACAGATGATTTGAACACGGCCGCCTCACGCCTGAACTGGTTGACATTGGACCTGTTATTGTTGTAATGACGGTCGCGGCGGGCGCGCTCCTTCTCGGCCTCTCGCTTCCGTGCCTCGACCTCCTCGTCGCGTCGCTGAGGGAGCTGCCGTTGCTGCTGGTACCTCCACTTGGGTCCGAATTTGGGGCGCGGGGGAGGCTTGCCGTCGACCAATCTGAAGGAGGCGTCGTCGTCGGCGTACCCGGGGAATGAATCGTCGTTGGAGAAATCAAAGGCAGAATCGGAGGGTTGATTCTTGGGCCTGGATTGGTTGTTGAAGTTTCTGGTCCAATCAGCGATTCGGCCGATTTTGTCAGAGCGAGAGAATGGGGCAAAAGGTACATTGAGAGGGAGATTAGAAGAGGCGGCGGACGTGGAGGTTGCTTCCATGGGACCCCAGCCATCTGGGTTGAAAGGAACCACTCCCACCTCAAATCCGGCGCTAACCATGGCTATAATCCGGTTTTCTACATGTAAACAAAACAGAGAGAGTTCCGATTGTTAATAAGGCCAAACTCCGAGATTGTTAAAAAAAACAACTAAGTCATCACAGAACACAACACAAGAAAAGAGATATCTTTTAAAGACCATATTGAACGAATTAAATATCCCAACAAATTTAATGGTATAGAAATATCTCTTCCTACAGGACTCTATGGTTAAACTAATCAGAAAATTGTATAAGAATGAAACTAATTTGCCAAAAAGCAGGAATTTGGGAATAAGTTGATAGCATTTCATAAACTCCTTCAGGGAAAAAGACGGAGCAAGAAAAATACTGTAAGAAAAGTTAACCAACCATATTCAATTACGAGCCGTCATTGTCCAAAAACAAAAAATCCTAAATAATGAAAGATTAAAAAAAGATAAAGAGCGATGCATAAGGGAAATTCTCAAACGATCCACCAAAAGAAAATGCACTAGAAAAACGTATACAATGTTGAGAAAATAACCAGCCATACAAAACTTTCAAATTTCAACTGATACATGAAAAAACAAAAACAAAAGAACTGAAAACTCCATAGAAAACCAAAGCTGGAGCAAAAATATTGCCTCATTTCGCAAAATTCAAAAACCCTAGGGAACAATATCGTTCAGTATATAATTTTTTAATATATATATTAAAGCAATGAGAAGGAAAATAGCATAATCATACCTGAAATGAGAGAGTGATTCGGTGGTGAACCCTAGAGGGAAGATTCGGACAGTGGGTTGGGTTGGGTTGGATTGTTCTACGCACACAGAGTTGCAGAGCTTAACCAAGCTCAATGGCGCGAAGTGTTATTACTTATTGGTTTCATCTCCCCAATTTTTGCTTTTTCCACTTTCACCCCTTTTTTTCTGCTAATTAAGATTTTATTTTTGCAAAAGTAAGTACCATATTCAAGATTTGTTTTAGTATATTATGTAATTAAAATAAAATTATGATGGTGGTATGGAGAATAAATTTGAGTACAATTGAGCTCAAGGAATATTTTTGTAGGAGAAATTAATTAGCTGAATGGTTTCATCCAGTTCTTATTCAAGGAAAATTATTATTATTATTATTATTATTATTATTATTATTATTATTATTATTATTATTATTTTCAGCTAAACCTATATCCACCCTCAAACTTTAAAGAGGACCAAATATTGAGGAATAAGAAACAGGAAAAATGAAAACTTTTGCTTAAAGAAGTTCGTTGATTCGTGTTATTCGTGATCTCCTCTCCATCCTTAATTTCAAATGCGTTTTGGTTTTACAGGCCTAGCGACTGCCCATGGTGACACATGTTCAAAATGGAAGATGACATATTTATTGCCATTAACATGAAATTGGATGGGTGATTATTAATGAAAGATGTACAAATTACAAAAGTCAGTTTAACTATTTGAATTAGGACATTAATTAACAGTTGTGTTTTTACACAAAAGGTAATTTCGGCTTATTGTAGGGTTTCTCAAGTCAGAATCTTATACTTGCTGCACACAAATCTCAAAGCTTTTTCTATGCTTCAGATAGATCTACCTTCTCGCTCCCTGCCATTGTGACTTCAGAAGATGAATCAGCTACACCTTCTGCATCAGATGGTTTAGATTCATGCTTTGCAGCAGCCTGAAGAACCCGGTTTTGAACAGCCGATGAAGATGGAGATGTTGGTAGTCCAATGCCATTCGTCTCTAATTTTTCGGCTGCCCATGTGAACGCCTGAGATCCAAGTCTAACAGGAGCAAGCAATAGCCTACAAACACCATTATTGAATTTATTACATTACTTGTTTTCTCCATGTCAGGGAATAAGATAAACATGAAAACAGTGTAAAACATCATATGGAGAAGTTTTTTACTTCACATCTCGTCTGAAATCTTCAGCACCCTCATAAGAAGCCACCCGGCGATAAATGGTCTGGTGGAATGAAAATAATGCACAAAGGTTAAAAATCGAAATCGAAAGTAATTAGAAGTAGAAAGGGACTATGACAGTATATAGTGTACCTGACCAATGCCAACGACGCCAATGAATTGTAGCGTCTTTTCCCACTCTGTAACAAATATAATACCATTCTTAGTCAGAAAAGAGAGGTAACACCTAAAAACCTCACACGGATAGATCCTCAAAGCTTGAACTAAATAGATATGAGATCATGTATACATACCTAATAGACCATACAATGCTGCAGCCAAACCCTGCAGATGTTTCTTGTGTTAGCAGAAAGATTGCAGTGAGAACCAAAATAATGAAATGTATCTTACCACACCATATCCAAGAGCTTGTACTGGAGACGGATTAATAGCTTCTAGAATTGCCTCGGCTTCCTAAAATATAACAGGTGTCACGTGATTATGAAGCGATAACACTATATAAGATTAAGCCAAGCGCCAAATGTACAAACTACAAAGTAAAAAACCTCATTGAGTATGGTAAGTGTTGACTCAGGCTTGAGTTCCTTAAACCGGAGACCTTGTTTCACCCAAGACTGGAACCCACCTTGAACCAAGTAAGGTTGCTGCCATGTATGACACCGCAATATAAAAATTAGTACTTTCATGTTGATTTCTGCAATTGCATATGGTTCTATTAAAAAAGAAATGATCTTATCACTTTGTGGGCAATTTTGAATTGAAACTTTTAACTAGCAATATGATTCATGAGGACTCAAACCATAGTTTAACAAGCCATATGGAGAAGTATTCGAGAACACCTTAAATTCAAGTTAGGAACACAAACCTTAACCCCAAGTTTTCTCAAGGATCTTGCAATTCCTTTAGAACGAGAACCATCAGCATCCAGAACTACAACCTTGGATCTGTCCTACAAATAGTTGAAAACAGCAACAACCATTATACATCAAGTTCCAAAAATAAGAAAGAAAAGAAAACCGAGCAACGAAAATTGTTAAGCTCCTAAATCCTCACCTGGACAATCTTCAAGTTTTTAATAACAGCAGCAGTCAAGGAGTCTTCAAGGTCTCTTCCATTCTTGAACAACTTCATCATTGATCCATCAATCTAAAACATTTCAAAGATTTAAGAATAATAACTAAGCTGTGTAAAGAAGTCTAGGACTAGAAAATTATTAAGCTAGATCAACCATTCTATAAAAAACAACAATAAAGCATGTAAACCAACCTCAGGAAGAGTGACACTAGCATAGCGATAACGAGCTGCTCGACGAAGATCAGGAATGCCGTCTCTTTCTCTCAAAACCTTCACAAAGCCATTGACTATTTTAAAATAAGCTTCTCAAAAGTGAAACATTTATCACTGTGATGGATAAAATTTTCAACTGCTATATATAAAAATATAAAAAGAAGTGATGAGATAAAATCTTTCTTCCTTTTTTTTCATAATCTTAAGCCAATCACAAGTTGAAAAAGGTGAGAAACATTATGAATATAGTTATTATAGCCAATGGCTATGGCTATGGCTATGGCAAGAAGATGAGGTTTTGAATATGAAAGCCTGTAAAGTAATTAATAAGCCAAAAGAGCTTGTGTCTTGCCTCGGGTCGGATATCAATGAGCACAGCATTCTCTTTCCCTGTCAAGACCTCCAAAGTCAATTGAGGAGACAAATCTCCCGCATAACCGCTGTATGTCGACACCCAAAAGAAGACCCTGCCACCAAATCTGATAAGAAATATAAAATTTCTCACACAATAGGCTAGTACATATTCCTGGTAAACATAAAAGAGGAAAACAAAAAACTAAGCAAAATAAATAGCAATTTGGATCATTCATACCATAAAGTGGCAGAGGTACCAGCCAACAAAACAAATGGAACGATTGGATCATTTGGATCAAAGCCAAGAGTTTTCTCAAAACCCTCAATAGCAATATAAACCTGATTAATAAACACAGTTCACTCAGCATGTAGAAGAAGTAAAACAAAGATTAAAAACAAAAGGGTGCTGAAATCTATGATCACCTTTTGAAAAGCAATCTTGGCAGGTGTCAAGATTTCGGTTGCTCTCTCTTCAGATAAGTTGAGTGTATCCCTAACCTCAGGAGGAAAGGATTCTTTGGCAGACTGGTATGAAGAAACAGCAAACGAAGTGCCATTTGCTAAAGCATTCTCCACTGCAACAATTGTACTTCTCAACACATCAACAGCAACAACAGCTGCTCTGCCTGTAGTTTCCTTCAAGCCACTTGACAAGTTGGTGAGTTTATCACCAGCTAATTCTCCAGTTTGATCAAAAGATGAAAAGGCTTTACCAAAGGCGCTATCAACCGCATCATTAGCACCTTGAATGATGGATGATATTGATGAATTGAAAGTCTCTAGTGAGCTTTTCAGAGCATTCTCACCTTTGTTTATTGAATCACTGAAAGTTTGACTAACCTCATTAGCAAATTCCTCAAAACCTTTTACATCTAATGAGGCAGAAGGAAGCCCGGAAAGTAAAGGTTCGGGGGCTAAATCGATAGGTAAAACAGCTTCGGGTTCAACTGATGCTGCCAAAGCCTTCTCTTTTGCATCTAAGAGGCCTGCATAGTCAACAATTCCAATATCTGTGGGAGAAAGGTCTGAGTTTTGGATGTACTTCAGTTCGAAGCCACTTCCCATGTGGGAATAATTGCAGTTAAGATGTTCAGACACATCTGAACAAGAATGTTCATTAACCAAATTCAAAGAGACTGATTTTGCATTAGCAGCATTGGTTCTGATGAAATCCCTTTGAATATTCATTGATGATCCAAAAACATGGTATTCCAAATCACATCTGGTCTCAAAAGAGGGACGCAATAATCCTCCCCCTCCATGAAAGGGTGTCTGTAAAGTTCAAAGCTTTACTAAGAAAAATGTAAACTTTACTGATAACTAAACAAGATAATGTTTTGAAGGGTTCAAAAATAAGATATTTCATAGATTAATTCTGTAAAGTTGAAAACTTTACTAAGAAAATGAGTAAACTTTACTAATAACTAAACAAGTTAAGTTTTAAGGAACTGACCTGAGAATGAGAAGAACAAGTTGGAGTTGCAGAGCAAAGAGGCAACATTGTCATTAACAAATCTCAAACATTCATTGTTCAATCGAAAAAGAAATTAAATTGATATAAAACAAAGATAAGTATCTAATTTTGGATTAAGAGGATTGGAGTGGCAAATCGTGTGGCTTCGTTGGAAACTTAAAGCTCTTAGCTTGATCCTCTTCAACTACTCCTTGCCTCTCGTTCTTCTTGTGGGGACAAACGTTTTCATTTTCATAAGAAGTGAGAATTTGTTATTGCATGACAGACCCCTCTATTATCTTATTTTTACATTTTGACCCCAGAAAATTCCTATTATTCATGAAAATGACAAAAGAATCAAATTTATTATTTGGACTCATTCATGCATGTCCAATGTCCATTGTCTACGTTATCTTTATACATAAATTTTTCAAAAAGATTATCCAGATGATATACTGTTTTTTTTCCTCTCTTTGAATATTTTGATTTGATATATTAAAAGAAGATTTGGCCAAAAAAATTAATTTTTTGCGTGTTTTTTAAAAAAAGTGAGTATTTTTATGCATCAATCAAGCTTGACTTTGAAGAAATTTCAGCCAAAAAAAAAAAAGCTTGACTGTGAAGAATGAAATTTTTAACTGTTAAGCAAAAATAAATAAATAAATATCAATGTGTTTTTTCTTGGATAAATTTGGTATTTTTGCCACAGCATATATATATTGATAGAGTAATTTAAATCACAACAAATCATATACAAAGTAATAATTACAAAACAACTTATATAAAATCAGTCAAAAATTTCGATAAACTAACTTGAGACCACTCAAAAAAATATACTAAGTCTAAATGAACAATTTAAGCAAATTTACAAAATAAATAGATTAAGTAAAAAGTTGATTAGCACGCTAAACACTAAAATAGTGTCAGTGTCCAATTACCTTTGTGTAATTAAGATTGGAATGGAATAAAGATTACAATTACAATATTAGCATAGGATTTCATGTGCAAATGATACATTAAAAATTATTAATATGGATTAGATCTTTGTGTTAGGCCCATAATTGTTCGAAAAAGTAGTTGAGCTTGTAATAATTGCTATGTAAATAATTGCTATGTTTATTATATGCCATGGCCCATGATTGAACTCCTCATAAATGTGATTTTTTTCTAAAACGAAATTTCTGCGTAAAAAACACTTTTGGTTGTTTAGTTTGATTTAAAATTTTAGTTTGACTGAGCATGAAGGGAGGAAAGAAAGAATGAATAGTGTATTTATTAACAACCAGACCATCATTTGCCTGAAACCAACCATGTTCAAAATTTAAGCTTAATTATTTAGTATTGTCTTCTCCTGTTAGCCTACGTACCTTGGTAATTACACAACAAAAACTATGTCTCGCAAACTCACACTCATTATTGTTCTTGTTTTGCTCCTTAACTCTTTTATAGGCTCCACTCATGCTTTTGCGAGTGATATTAATTGTTTGAAAGAGATTAAAGCTTCCCTTGAAGACCCTTTTGGTTACTTAAACTCCCCATGGAACTTTGATAACAACACAGAAGGTTTCATCTGTAAATTTATAGGGGTTGGGTGCTGGCATGGTGATGAGTCCAAGGTCATAAACCTTCAACTCTCTGATATGGGACTCAAGGGAACTTTCCCAAGAGGGGTAACAAACTGCACAAGCTTGACAGGTTTGGACCTTTCCAATAACAACCTCTCAGGGAACATTCCCTACAACATATCAAGATTGATCCCCTTTGTGACTAGTCTTAATCTCTCCTCCAACAACTTCTCAGGTGAAATCCCAATCAGCCTTGCCTATTGTACTTATCTAAATGTGCTTAAGCTTGATCACAACCGACTCACCGGTAACATCCCGAGGGAGCTCCCTATGTCTCTTGCAAGGCTCAAGGAGTTTTCAGTGGCAAACAATATATTGTCAGGGGAAGTGTCTGATTCATATTCAAGATTCACTGCTATTAGCTTTGCAAACAATCTTGATCTTTGTGGGGGGCCTTTGGGGCCCTGCCATTTTCACAAGCATCACATGAAACCACTTGATCCATTCAAAATAGGATTTGGAACTGGTTATTTTGTTTCAGCTACAGTTGTGTTTTACACACTTTCTGTGTCTTGGTTTCAAGTCAAGATGATTATGAAGAGTGTAATATTTTCTGTGGTGGAAAATTTACAAAAGAGAAAACAAAATGAACAGCTGCATCACTTTCCAACTCTCAAACACCAAAAAGAGGTACCTTTTTTCCACTCACTCTTGTAAATTCTCTTCACTCATCAGAATGTTAAGAGTGCTTATTAATTAACCATATCATAATGAACAACAGATTTCTCAACTTGAAAAGATGGTTAATAGGATGAGTTTTCCAGAACTTTGCAAAGCAACAGACAATTTCAGCATCTTCAATGTGATAGGAAGAGGAAATACAGGAACCATGTACAAGGCCACTCTTTCAAATGGTTGGTTTCTTGCTGTCAAAAAAATAGATGACACCCCAAATAATGAGGCTCAATTTGTGTCTGAGCTCTTAGCTCTGGCTAGAATGAGACATGACAACTTAATCCCTCTTTTGGGGTTTTGCATGGTTGAAAACGAAAGGCTTCTGGTCTACAAACACATGACAAATGGGAATCTCCATGATTACTTACACCGAGTTGAAGAAGGTGATGCTAAAATCCTACAATGGCCTCTGAGGATCAAAATTGGTATGGGAATAGCCAGAGGCTTGGCATGGCTTCACCATAAGTGTGTCTTTCGAGTAGTCCATCGAAGAATAAGCTCAAGGAGTGTCTTACTGGATGGTTACTTCGAAGCCAAGATATCGAATTTCGGTAAAGCAATCATTTCAAACTATGGTGGAGTAATGTTTGTGTACCCAAATGAGAGTGATTCTGGGTTGTTTGTGAATAGTGGGGTGTGGGAGTCTGATTTTGTTAAGAAGGATGTGTATGATTGTGGAACTGTGTTGCTCGAGTTGATAACTGGTTCTGGCTCTGGCTCTAATCTTCACAGCACTTTGGCAGAGTGGATCAGTCATGTTTCGACTAGTCCTGGTATATTGAATGATGCCATTGACAAAGCCTTAATTGGGCAAGGATTTGATGATGAGATCTTGGATATGCTCAGAATAACAAGAGACTGTGTTCATCCTATGCCATATGAAAGGCCAACAATGCTGCAAGTGTATGAAAGAATTAGTAATATTGGACTCAGATATGGTATTCCATGTGATTTTGGACTTTTGATGCAACCAAAACGTAGCTAACATGTTCAAACTCAAAGTAGTCATTTGGATTTATGTATCTTTATCAAAAGAATCTTATTTTATTGATTGGATTTTAGATTTTATATATAACAATAACACCTTTTCATTTCCGTTTAACAGGCCTCCTGCATATGTATATTATATAGTCAACAATTCCAGTCTCAGTGGAAATTCAAAGATACATATTGATTTTGCCTTTATTTGCAGCATTATTAGTTCTGATGAAATCTCTTCGAAAATGCATTAATTCCAGTTGACTGAGTAAATAGTTAGGACATGCATGTTAGAAAAATTAATAATAAACCCAAGATCTATTTGTATATAACATAGAACACAATAATAAGATATAATAATTAGGTATGTGTACCTGATTGATCCATAGCAATTATCTCAGTTACAGCAGTTACTCCAATTCGATAGTGCAATACTATCAACTAAGTCTTTCTCCCTAGATCTCTAAATCAGAAACAGTTTATTTTATCTGATTATCAAAAGGTATACAATTGTGATGAGACAATATGTATTTATAGAGTTAGGGAGGGGACTTAGCTACAAAACCCTAGTTGGACTGGGCCTGCTCATCAAAGGCTTCAGTTAACTAGAAAAGTCCACACTTCTGCTTCACCTAGACTTTACACACAGATGCTAAGCCCATTAACAATTGATCACCAACAACATGGGCTAACACAACAAAGAACTATCCAATCAACCCAAGTTTTAATAAAACAAATAAAATTTAATGTAAGCCCAAATAAAAGTCTAACATTCTCCCACTTGGGCTACATTGATTTTAATACATATATATTATATATCAAAATAATTTTGTTTGAAAACGACTCATGGGTTGAACAACAGGAAAACATTTGTGGCCACTTTAAAAAATGATAGTTCTCTGATAGCATCTCAACATACCGGTCCAATTTAACCTTTGATAATGAACTATGACAATCATATTGTTTTTAAATCAACAAAAGACATTCATAATCACAAATACCAAAGTATTAAATCGACATGGTCAATAAGTCTAGTAGTGTGGTAAGGATTTATGTTCAACATGTGATCAATTTAAATAACATAATATCCTTATCAGTCCTCAATTTCACTGATATCGTGATGCTTAATGAATAAGCCAGTGAAATTAAACATACACTACTTAATAAATAAGTAAGTGTCACTAAACTTGCTTAAAACATTAAGCCAACAAAATATCATTGTCATTTAGTAAATATACTTAAAATACAATGATCACAACAAGATATGAACTACATGCTTTCAATTCAATTATTCTTGAGAATATAACAAAGCCTAACTGAAAGCATAAACATCCAATAATAAAAAAGTATTGGCCCACAAAGTAGTTCATGACATCAACAAGTAAACTACATATAAATGTAATCTCAAAAGATAAAGCAAGAAACTTCCACTAACCTAAAGGAACAAAAGATTATAAAAATGCTCATATTAAAAACATGTTTATCAAACAATATGACACTTAATCCTTTGGTTAGAGGATCTGCAAACATCAACTTGGTCTTTCAATATTCTATCACAATGTCTCCTTTCTTAACCAAGTCTGTAATAGTGAGATACTTTATTTCCTTATATTTGGAAGCACTACTAATCTCATTATTCTTTGAAAAGAAAACAACAATATTATTATCACAATAGATTAGTATAGGAGAGGAAATAGGATCAACTAGTCGTATCTCTAAAATCAAATTCTTTAACCATAAAGCTTGCAAAGATGCCCCATAACATACGAAAAATTTAACATATATAGTAGATGATACGATTAAAGTCTATTTAACACTTTTTCAAGAAATAGCAGCACCAACAAAA
Organism: Cannabis sativa; assembly: GCF_029168945.1. Taxonomy (NCBI): domain Eukaryota; kingdom Viridiplantae; phylum Streptophyta; class Magnoliopsida; order Rosales; family Cannabaceae; genus Cannabis; species Cannabis sativa. The sequence goes on from NC_083601.1 coordinate 48,208,732, forward strand.
GTGAAAATATAGCCAGAAGTTGACTTTAAATCATCTACATAACCACCAAAATCTGAATCTGAATAACCAACAACTTAAAGATTGTTGACATGCTTATACACAAGCATAAAACTCTTCGTTCTATGCAAATATCTCAAAACTTTATTGGCTGCAACCCAATGATCATGGCCAGGATCAGATAAATATCTCCTAAGAACATCGACCGTGAGAGCAATATCAGGTCTAGTGTAAACCTAAGCATACATCAAACTCCCTACTGCACTTGCATATGGGATATTCTTCATTGCTTCTCTTTTTAAGTCGTTCTTAGGGCAATGTTGCTTAGTAAATTTATCCCTTTCAAAATAGGAACGAAACCAGCTTTACACAAATCCATGTTGAACCTTTTGAGCACACGATTATTGTAAGCTTCTTGAGGTAAGCCAAGAAATTTTCAATTCTTATCATGATGAATCTCAATCTCCAAAACTAAAGATGCCTTTCCAAGATCTTTCATATCAAAATTGGTAGACAGAAAACTTTTGGTCTCATTTAATAATGACAAATCATTGCTGGCAAGTAAAATATCGTCTACATAAAGAACAAGAAAAAATATGATGACTCCCACTGATCTTCATATAAATACACTAGTCAAACTTGTTCTCGATGAAACCCAACAGTGTCACAACCTTATCAAACTTCAAGTACCAATGGTGAGATGCCTGTTTGAGACCATAAATGGATCGTTTTAACTTGCAAACCAAGTTGTCATTTCCATTTTCCTCGAAGCCTTCAGGTTGAGACATATAGACTTGCTCACTCAATTCTCCATTCAGAACAACAGTTTTAACAATCATTTGATGCAACTCTGAATCAGAGTGCACAACTAAATCCATAATAATTCTGAATGAATCTTTAGTGGAAACAGGTGAGAAAATTTTGAGTGTAATCAATACCTTCTCTTTGAGTAAAGCCTTTAGCCACTAAACACGTTTTAAACCTTTCAATCTGTCCCTTTTTTATCCCTTTTAGCCTTTAAAATCCACTTACAACCTATTGGTTTAAAACCATCAGGTAATAAAACTAGCTCCCATACACCATTTTTGTTCATGGAGTCGATCTCATCATCCGTAGCTGATAACCATTTTGAAGATTGTGGACTATTAAGTGCTTCACTAAAAGTGACAGGATCCACAAAATGATCAATATCATATTCTCCTTCTCCAAGATAAACAAAATTATCATGACACTTTGTTGACTTCTTTTGTCTCTGAGATCTTCTTAGAGGAGGTACTTCTGGAATAACTTCTCTTTGTTGATCATTGTTTTGAATAACATCTTTCACAACTGGAATTTCTTCAATAACAGGATTATCATTAACAATAGGAGCTTCATCATTAATAGACCCTTCATCAATAATAGGACCTTCATCATCTTCGATATCGGGAGCAATGTATTCATCAACAATGGGAGCATTACCAACTGGAGTAGGATAGATACTACTATTATCATCTCTTGAAAATGACATAGGAATACAAATTCCTTTAGATGACTCCCCCATTTCAAGAGATGTTGAAGGAATATTTTCAGCAACATCAAATTCTAGAAACTTAGCAGTTTGAGATTCAACAATTCGCGTACCACGAGTAGGACAGTAAAAGCGATAGCCTTTTGAGTGCATTGGATAACCAATGAAATAATAAAGATTTGTTCTCGGATCTAACTTTTTCAAATTAGGATCATAAATCTTTACTTCAGCTGGATAACCCCATACACGAAGATGATTCAGACTAGGCTTTCGCCCAGTCCACAACTCAAAAGGGGTCTTGGGAACAGATTTACTGGGAACATAATTTAAAATATAAGTTGCAGTCATAAGTGCTTCACCCCATAAAAACTCTGGAAGATTTGTTCTACTCATCTTGCTTCTAACCATATCCATGAGAGTGTGATTTCTCCTTTCAGCAACGCCATTTTGTTCAGGTGAACCTAACATAGTGTACTGAGAAACTACACCATTTTCGAGAAAATATGGAGCAAAAGGCCTCATGCGTAGTCCATATTCTGAATAACAACCATAATTTCTCCTCCACGATCTGAAAGAACAACTTTGATGACTCTTCCTAATTGTTTCTGAAGAACATTTCGAAAGATTTTAACTTTATCAAGGGCGTCAGATTTTTCTTTAATTAAATAGGTGAATCCATAACGAGAAAAATCATTGATAAAAGTGATAAATACTTGTTTCTGCACAACGTGGTGGAATAAGGTCCACTAATGTCAGTGTGGATAATCTCTTATAAAGAGTGACTATAGATAGCAGTCTGCTTTCTTATTTTAGTCAATTTTCCACGAGTACAATCAACACAAGTATCCCAACCAGAAACATCAACAGGAGGAAGAATTTTAGCTAGAAGTAATCGATCATCTCTTTCTTTAGAAATATGACCTGATCTATCGTGCCATAATAATAAGGATGTTATCTTAATATAAGATTTCTTATCCACAATATTCACAGCATTAAAAAAGGAAGCTAAGGAAGTCAATGATAATTTGAAGAGAATATCAGAGTAAAAATAGTTTCCAATTATTCGGAGTCAAACATAATGTCAACACTATAATTGGAAAAAAGAAAAGAAATTCATTGTTTAACTAAAAGCGGAAGCGAAACTGAATTACTTTAAAAGTAGGAATCAAGAAATTACTGTTCAAAATAATCTGAACACTAAACTGTAATTCAAGAATAAGTGTGCCAACATAGATAACATCAACTCCAACATAAGTGCCACTTTAAGCTTTGACTCCCTCTCACTTATTTGCTTTCTGAGATCCCTTAGCCCCTGGTTGTGGTTGCTTCTTTTCATATTTTCTTTATCCTTTGTTGGGCTTGAGTTGAGAAACAAAGTGAGAAGACTCATTCTTTTCATTTTGTTAGCTTGCTTGTTTCAGCTACAAACTGAGAAATTAGATCACTAAAACTCCATGTTTTATTATAAGTGTTTAGGCAGTCTTGATAAAGCTAAAAAAGGTAGGGAGTTCATGAAGAACTTAAAGAATGGTGTAAAAGCCGGGAAGAGGAATATTATGTTCTTTCAACTCGGACTGAACATGAATAATTTTTAGAATAAAACCTCGCACTCCTTTGATTTTTCATACTTAATGGTTGCCATTTCATCCATAAGATGTCCAGCTTTAGCGATTTCACTAGTGTGAAATAGTTTTTCTACTACTTTGAAAAACTCATTAGTATTTGAGGTGTTTGGCAAACCATCAAAAGATGTTCAGGAATTAAACGGTTCATAGCAATGAGACTAAGATGATTTGAATTTTTCCAATGTGCATGAAGAATTTTTGGGCAACAATTCTGATATTAGAATAAGATCAGCAGATTTTTCTTCTCGAAGGCATAAGTCCAAATCTATTATGCCTAAAGTAATTTTCACATCTCGTTTCCATGTCTTAAAGTTGGAAGCATTCAGAATTCAGATGAAAACGTTATTGTTGTTCGCAGAAAGGAGACCGCAAAATTCAAAAAATTAAAACTTGAATAAGCAATATGAGCAATGCATTAGAAAATATTGTAGAGTCAACTGGTCATTATAAACTCCCCTTTGGGGTGAGAATATAACACACACATGATCTACCTTCATGAAGTTAACAACAAAGAAAAAATACATATCATTTAAGAATTTTATTACCTTTGGGCAAATAAATTTCTTAAAAATATGTATTAATTCAAGCAAAAAATAATAATAAATTTATATATTTAAATTATTACCTTTGGGCAAATAATTAAAATATATACATTTAATATTAACTCACTTCATGGAATGTGAACTAATATATGTAAATACTACCTTTGGGCAAGTAATTACACATATAGTCAACCAAAAGATATAATATTTTCTTCAACATGTGAAATTTGGTGATAAAACAATCATTGAAAAAGAATAATTTTCAACCAAATTTCCAAAAGAGATATATAATTGCTTTTATTATATTGATAATCAAAAAATAAAGTGTCCACCATAACACATTATTTTTGTATCAAACAATCAAGTTTTATAACTTTAGAACAACAAATAATTAAAAGATGTGAAACAAAGAATATTGGTGGAGATTACATAGTCAATATAAATCAAATAAGAGAGTGACTATGTCATATGGAACGAGAAGAAACCAAAAAAATTTCTATGATTGACAGATTTCGAAAAATCATCAAAAATTATTTTTAATAATTTTTTAACTGCATAATTATTATTAAAATAATAATAATTATTAAACGGAGTCAAAAAATTAATTAAAAATTACCAAAAAATCAGAAATTAAATTCTAATAATATTAGAAAAAAGAATCGTCAAAAACGGAGTCACGAAACTACCTCACTCTCTCTCACTCTCCGGCAGCCGCGAGTGGGCTTCGTCCCTACAGGTTGTCTTCAACCTCCAGCAGCTTCCATGGCTGCAACATGGATCTTGTGCGACCCGGTTCAAACCCGGTCGGGTCGGGATGAAATTCCGGCCATAAAAGTAACGAAACGGACGGGAAAAATAGGGGTTTTGATCGGTTTACAATTTCTAATAGATCTACGATATTAATTTCATGTGAAAACACATAAACTTATGTAGATCTAATCTAAAATAAATCCGAAAACTAAAGAAGAAAGTAACCCAAATATGTGTTCCAGTTCGGAAATTAAAGGTGTACAAACATTTTAAATCAATTATTGATGAGATATGCACAATCAATTTCAAATTATAATCAATAAAATTGAAAAACACAAAATTAATTTCATAAAGAAAATATATAAACCCTAAAAGTTTAATCTTAAAATTTTCCTAATTTACTCAATAATTTTATGCAAATAATATATTAATAGAACGAGAATAAAACCCCTAAACTTTTAAGATTGAAAAACAAAAAATTCAACATAAAACAATAACGAAATTAATATGTAATTGAAGAAAATTAACATATACATATTAATAGTTATACAAATTATAGGTTCTAAATCATATACAATTGGCAATCTGATACCACATGTTAGAAAAATTAATAATAAACCCAAGATCTATTTGTATATAACATAGAACACAATAATAAGATATAATAATTAGGTATGTGTACCTGATTGATCCATAGCAATTATCTCAGTTACAGCAGTTACTCCAATTCGATAGTGCAATACTATCAACTAAGTCTTTCTCCCTAGATCTCTAAATCAGAAACAGTTTATTTTATCTGATTATCAAAAGGTATACAATTGTGATGAGACAATATGTATTTATAGAGTTAGGGAGGGGACTTAGCTACAAAACCCTAGTTGGACTGGGCCTGCTCATCAAAGGCTTCAGTTAACTAGAAAAGTCCACACTTCTGCTTCACCTAGACTTTACACACAGATGCTAAGCCCATTAACAATTGATCACCAACAACATGGGCTAACACAACAAAGAACTATCCAATCAACCCAAGTTTTAATAAAACAAATAAAATTTAATGTAAGCCCAAATAAAAGTCTAACAGTGACTACTACATGGGCCATTTTGCTCCATATATTTGTATTACTAATTTTGTGGACAGTTGACTAAAAAAGTTTAATTTGACTGACTAAGGAACATTTGCTTTCTTCTCAATCTTAATTTACACAAAACTAGATCTTTCTTTGTCATTCCTCAACTTGAACGATGAGGCAAAGTCTTTTTTTTTTTTTTTTTTTTTAGAGAAAGGGAGTCCGCTAAAAAGAAAGGAAATCCACTAGATTGCAGGAGTCATCGCCTATCCAAACAGCTACTTCATCTGAACCTGAAGCCCAATGCGCCAATTTATCAGCCAGCGAGTTGGCGTTGCGATTGATGTGAAAAATCTGAGCTGCAGGGAAAAGAGACAAAGTTTCCTTAATTTGCCGAATGAGGTCTCCAAACACCGAGAGATCTTCCTTGTGATGACAAATGGCGTCAGTTACTGCTTTACAGTCCGATTCTACTTCTTGAACCATAAAATGCTCGTCAATACACTAGCGGAGCAGAGAGAGGAGAGCCTTGGCTTCTAAAGTGGCGACAGAACCGCCACCACAATAAGGTTGAGCAAAGGCTGCAACTACCAAACCTTCACTGTTCCTGATTACTCCACCAAAACCCACTTTTCCACCATTCTTAGGAACTGCTGCATCTACGTTGAGCTTGAGGGTACCGGGGCCTGGGGGAGTCCATGATGCGGGGACAGTGGCCAAACTGGGTCGGCCTAGGAGAGTTGTGGCTGACGAAGTTGTGTTATAATCTGCCAAAAAGCTTTGAGCCAGACTGACAATTGCATGAGTTTGATTGGATGGTTGACCTTTGAGAGCTTTGTTCCTATTAAACCAAATAAACCAAGCAATACACAGAAAAAGGTCTACATCTTTCTTGGGAAAAGATGTGTAAATTTCGTGAGCTAAATCATGAAACAAAATTTCAGAAGAGCAGGAAAAAATATAAGGGTGAAAATGTGTACCTTTCCAGACTTTTCGGACACTCTGACAGTAGAACAGCGCATGTGACACCGATTCTTCATGGTTTCCACAACGGCTACAACCCGGGGATTGAATGATTTTCCTAAGGGCTAGGTTTTTTGCAGTGGGGAGGCTTTGGTTTGAACGATGAGGCAAAGTCTTTTTCTTTAAAGGTTGATAATGTGTCAAATTTATTTCACCTGAGTTGTGTTAAATTTAACACAACATAATAGTATTGTCTCAAATTTAATACACAATAAATATGTAATTTTTTAATTACATTTTTATCATTAATCATTACTAATACATTTTAACTATAATATTGCTATTAATAACTTTTTAAATATTTAATTTATGAATAATCATTAATGATATTTTATTCTTTGTTCAAATACTGTTGTTCAAATAATCAATCATGGTATTTACTCTGTGTGAACATTACAACTATATGTGCAGAATCAAATCAAATAAAACTTAAATAATAAATAATTAGCAATGACAATATTCATCACTTCACAGATTATAATAAGAGATTAAAAATAGGAATGAACATAGTATTAAAACCAAAAATGATTAAAGTAATAAAACAATAAAATCAACACCAAGATATACTTGCTCAAGTCTAATAGATCGATGTGATCTATGGCTCTACTCCAGTTATGGAACACCACCGAAATCTTCTTTATTGATTAAGCAAGAACATGGTACATTACATTCGTGATCGATTCTCTGTTGAGCTCTCTCAAAGTGTTTATCTTTCACACTCACCTAAAAATCTCCTTTATCAAAAAAAAAATCTCATTTATCTATAGAAGATTCTTCATACAAAACCTAAATCCAATCTCTCTCTTTTCTCTGTACTTATCTCTCTCTACCTCTCAATCTTTCTCTCTCAAGATCGCCTTTCAAAACTCGTCTAAACCTATTGTGTTTTCATCGTCTCTAAATTGATAACTGTTGGTGGTATTTATAGTTCTACGATATGGATCTTAAAGTCGGTGGTTGCATCTGTTAAGTTGTTAAGTTAGTTACGATGAAACAAACTTAACAAACTCTTCGTAACAATATCTCCATGTCAGCACAAGAAGAAGTGCTTTCGAATAAGACGTACGCTTCCTAGAAAAAAAAAACCAAAGCGTAGGCGAAAGGAACTTCCCAAGTATAGGAAAGATGCCAGCTGGAGTCCACTATTCAGAACTCCCTTCCTAGAGGGAACAACTACCCAACCGAAACTCATTTCCAGAGGAAGACTAACTTTCCTGAAGACTCCTTTTATGTGAACATGATAGGTATCTGGGAACACTCTTATGGATGTATCAATCCAGAAGACTTCTTCCAGATTGACAAGTTGGACTTTCGAGAATGTCCTTCCAGATGCCATTTGACTTTCCATAACCAAAACAACTTTTGGAGATCTTTTTATTTAGAGGAACTATATCACATACTCTTTGTTATTTCACAATAACAAATATTATAACAAATATAGTATTGATTCATATTTTGAGTCAAATTTAGTATAAATTATACACCGTATATTAGAGATGGAACGCCTTAAACTTGGTATCATTCACAACCTACATGTTTCGTGTGTAAGAAGCAAAACAAATTTAACACTATATTTGGTAGAGAAAATGATAAATGGAGGGGAGAGAGATGATTTTTTAATAACCTCAGCTTTATTAAAATTAGAGCAAATCGCTCATAACCATAAAAAACAATTCAAAAGTGACATCCCCCTACCAAATTCACAATCAACATAACATCGAAAATTCTTAGCAAGAAAATGTGTAGTTCAACTTTAGCAAAATGTAAATAACTATTACTTTAAGGTAGCGTTTGGTTGTGAGGAATTAAAATATAAGTATAGGAATGAGAATGAGAATTGGAATAAGAATGGAATGGAATAAAATTTAAAATGTATAAAAAAATTGATAAAAAAAATTATTAAATTATTTCAAATCTTGCATTGGAATAACATTTCCTTTATTTCAAAATGGAATAGTCATTCCACTAAAATGATCGAAAGGTCATTCCATCAAAATAATATTCTAATGGTTTTAAATGCAACTAAACAAACGAATAAAATGAAAATTGTTTTATTTTCATTCCATTCCATTTCATTACCTCCAACCAAACACCACCTAAGTTCCTTACATAAAAATTTAAATCCCTTCAAATAGAGAGGAATTATAAAAAATTATTTTTAGTATGCAAATTTATTTTTATTTATTTTGTAAGAAGGTTCAGAGTTATTCAAGATTGCTATAGATACGATAATGGTGTTGGATTTGTCTCTCTAATGCACGTGTGGTTTTCCTTTATTTTTTCAAGATTGATAGTTCGAGTTGATTTGTGTATTCTCTAAGAGATTCTTTATTTGTATTGAATAAATTAAAGTCGATGCTAGAAAATATTACTAATTTACTTATAAATTTTCTTGAACCAACCTTAATTCATGTTTGTAATCATGAATTAGTAGTAAATACACTCAAAGTAAATGATGAACTAATTTGGATGGAGTTTTCATATTTATTACTCATATTATTTTTAATGAATTATATAATAAAATAAAGAGAAATGTTAAAAAATACTATTGGTATTTAGTACTTTTTTAAGTGTAATACTACTATTGTTGTAATTATTTATCGGGTCTCATATACTTAAGAAAATAACTTTTAAAGATGTAATTAAGTATCGGGTGTGGTGCCAATAGCATTAATACTCTAAAATAAAATATTTCTATACCCCTTAAATTTTTTACACCTACTACTAAAACCATATTAAAAAGAGTAGTTATCTTCCCATTTCTCATTCTATCTAAACTATCTAAACCATATTAAAATACAACAAGTAACACAAAATAAGTAAATAAAAACAACAATGCTTGATTATTAGGAACAAAATACGGAAAACGTTAACTTTGAAAAATTAACTAAACTACTAATACTCTTGGGAGACGCCCACCTAGCTACATTACAGATAACACTTTTTGAAATAGAAGATAAATCAACTAAACCTCTAATAGCAAATGTCTACCTAACTTTATTATGGACTGTAAAATTACAAGTTCTTAAGATAAAAAAAAAATTACAACTTAACAAATAGTTTGAGAACAATTTACATTGATGCATATAATTATTAATACCCCAAGTGGAGAAAGCTCCTTTTAGTGTCTTGATAACCGTTTTTGAGTCACTCTCTATTACCACAAAAATTACCACAAAAAGATACTTCAACAAAACTACCGTCTCCAAAACCAATAGACAAGCCGCAACTTCACCAATCAAGAATATGTGAAGTTGAGCATGTTCGATGCTATCCACAAAACGTTAACAATTCAACCAAATTTATGATTTAATCAATTAATATAAAACTTCGATTTTTGTTCAACTTTAGTGAAATTGAATTGGGTGTTGTTTAAGCAAAGTATAGGTTATCCATTTTTTTTTTCTTTCTTTCTGTATTTTCACTTTTTTTAAGGAAAATTCTGAATTTTAACATTTGTAACAGAGACAAGAGACTTTTTACATTTACAACATCAAATTTATCGGATTTATTACCATTTTTTTCCTTCTTACAAATTTAGTAAGGGAAAAAAAAACGATTCTTTTGGTTGGAAAAAAATAAAAGAAGAAAGGGAAACTAGGAAAGTGAATCATAAAGAAATAAAGCATTGAATTGATCGATGAATCTGTAAATACAAATGTAGAATAGCAAAGGGGAAGGAAGGAAGGAGGGAAGAATGTCTGAATGAGATGGTTTAAAGCCTTACGTACATATATAATATACTGTATGTATGTATACGTGTTTGTGAAAAAGTCTTCATTGGATAGGAATTTGGATTTGGATTTGGATCTTTGAAACCATCGAACAAGGCCTTCGCTACCCCCATGGCGTCACCAGGTCAGTTTCCTCTTCTTTGATCTGTTTTTGTAATCTTCATATCTGAATTCTTGTCTTATTAAGGGATTAAACCCAAATTAGGTCTATAAAGAAATAAAAAATCTTTCTTTTTATTGGGATTTCATTTTTTCGTTGGGAAAGATTTATTCTTGAGTAATTTTTGAGAAGTACAAAAGGTTCGAAACGAAATTTCGTGGAAAGTTACGAAATTGTTGTATTCTACCTCACTATTCTTCTCTAAAAGATCCAAATTTATCGACAGTTGATTGTAATTTATGATTTGGCATGTTTTGTTACAGCCAGGGACACTTCTGTTGTTGTTGTTACACTCGATACTGGTGAAGTGTATATTATCGCGAGCTTGTCTTCTACGGTCGATACTCAGGTCATATATGTTGATCCAACAACGGGTGCACTTCGTTACAATGCAAAGCTCGGTTTTGATGTTTTCAAATCTGAGAATGAAGCATTGAATTTCATTACTAATGGATCACGATGGCTGTGCAAGAGTACAGTTTATGCCAGGGCAATTTTGGGTTATGCTGCTCTTGGAAGCTCTGCTTTGCTTCTTATTGCCACTAAGTTAACCGCCACCATTCCCAATCTTCCTGGTGGGGGTTGTGTGTATACTGTCACTGAGTGTCAATGGATTAAGATTCCACTTCAAAACCCTCAACAACAAGGGAAAGGTGAATTGAAGAATGTTCAAGAATTGGCTGATCTTGACATTGATGGAAAACACTACTTTTGTGATACAAGGGATATTACCCGCCCCTTTCCGAGTCGTATGTCCTTCAATGAGCCTGATGATGAATTTGTTTGGAATGGTTGGTTTTCATTGCCTTTCAAAAACATTGGACTGCCATGCCATTGCGCCATTCTTCTGCAGGTTTTACTTCATTCTTCACAACTCCCATTGATGTGGTCAACTAACTACTTTGTCCTTTGATGTTTAGCAATTTGACATACATCTATAAATAGCCTTCCAGAATTTTGATTTTGCTCCGTTTATATGTTTGCCAAAGAAAAGCCAATACTTTAGCAAATCTATGCCCTTCTCTATAAGAGTAGAGGGGAGAAGATTTGTGGAACCCATATTTCTTTTTCCAAGTGTCATTTCAATTCTGCTTTCTTTGAATGAACATACTTCAATATATTTAATCAATCTTTTGCTACTTCCCCTCCATTATTTGGCCCCATTATTTTTCATTTGCTGTCTATTTATACCACGTTTAAAGTAGCATCTTGTTTATCATAGTTATTAGGTTCATACCACACTTATAGTTTATTAATATGTAGGGGTTTGCAGAATGTCGAAGTTTTGGAAGCTCAGGGCAACAAGAAGGAATTGTTGCTCTTATTGCTCGTCGTAGCAGGTTGCATCCTGGTACTCGGTATTTGGCAAGGGGGTTAAATTCATGTTCTAGCACAGGTAACTTAAGATGGCCTATTCTTAACCGGTCAGAATATAAGTTAGCTGTTGTTAACGTTTTAGTAGGATCCATTCTGTGATATGTGCCTCAATTATCGTTCTACAGTTGCCTATCATCTTCACACGCATAAGATGGTAGCACATCACTAAAAGTAAAGTTATGGCTGGCTTGTGGTAGATGGCATGACATAACATTATATAGTATTTAGGCCAACACTTATTTTAACGTGTGCAATTTATTGTCTGACTTGCTTATTAACTGTTCTTATTACAAAGGATCTACCAAAACTTATTTATAATGTGGGTCCTAACAGGAAATGAAGTTGAGTGTGAGCAGCTTGTATGGGTTCCAAAGAAGGGTGGTCAGAGTGTTCCGTTTAATACATATGTCTGGAGACGAGGTACAATTCCAATGTGGTGGGGTGCAGAGTTAAAGATTACTGCTGCAGAAGCAGAAATATATGTTTCCAATCGTGATCCATACAAAGGAAGTGCACAGTATTATCAGCGGTTAAGTAAGAGATACGATGCTCGGAATTTTGATGTAGATGTTGGTTTGAGTCAGAATAGAAAAGCTATAGTTCCAATTGTATGCATTAACCTCTTAAGAAGCGGCGAAGGAAAATCAGAGGCTATTTTAGTTCAACATTTTGAGGAATCTTTGAATTATATTAGATCAACAGGAAATCTTCCTCAGACTCGAATTCATCTAATTAATTATGATTGGCACGCCAGTACAAAGTTAAAAGGTGAGCAGCAAACAATTGAGGGGTTATGGAGACTTCTAAAAGGCCCCACTGTATCTATAGGCATATCTGAAGGAGATTATTTGCCTTCGAGGCAACGAATTAAGGATTGCAAAGGTGAAATCATCTATAGTGATAACTTAGAAGGCGCCTACTGCTTAAGATCACGCCAAAATGGAGTGACACGTTTCAACTGTGCTGATTCTTTAGACAGGACAAATGCAGCTAGTTATTTTGGCGCCCTCCAAGCATTTATGGAGCAGTGTAGGCGGCTGGGAATATCACTTGACAGTAATATGGCCTTTGGTTATCAGACAGTAAATAATTATGGAGGGTACAATGCTCCTTTGCCACCAGGATGGGAAAAAAGATCTGATGCAGTAACAGGGAAAGTGTATTTTATTGACCACAATACTAGGACCACGACATGGACGCACCCGTGTCCTGATAAACCTTGGAAAAGATTTGACATGACATTTGAGGAGTTCAAGAGGTCAACAATTTTATCACCAGTATCCCAGCTTGCTGATCTTTTTCTTCTTGCTGGTGATATTCATGCCACACTTTATACTGGTTCGAAAGCCATGCATAGCCAAATCCTTAGCATTTTCAGCGAGGATGCTGGTAAGTTTAAACAATTTTCCGCAGCTCAGAATATGAAAATCACCCTGCAGAGAAGATATAAAAATGCAATTGTCGACAGCTCTCGTCAAAAACAACTGGAGATGTTTCTTGGCATGCGACTTTTTAAGCATCTTCCCTCCATTTCTTTGAATCCTCTTAATGTACGTTTGTGATAATGCTGTTTTGATTTTCATCTTCAATCTCAGTTAATTTTAATTTCTAAAATACTATATTTTCATTTGTTTCAACTTGTCCAGCAGTGATTGGCTGAACATGAACTACAATATTACTGTTTTTGTCATATATTGGCATATTTAGTTTCTGCTAGTTATATATAAAATTTCAACGAAACGAATAAATAGTTAGTTTATTTGTATATTTCTTTTGAAAATTAAATTTCCCCATCTGGTGATCGCAGGTAGCATCTCGGCCATCTGGTTTCCTTCCTAAGCCAGTTGCCAATATGTTTCCAAATTCTGATGGTGGATCAGGTCTTCTGAGTTTCAAGAAGAAAGACCTAACATGGGTACTTAACCTTATTATATCTTTTTTTACAACAAGGCTCACTATTTTCTACTAAGATAAGTCTTTGGTGGGTGACTTCCTTTCTTAACTATTCAACTGAAGTACTCTCTTTAATATTTCTTTTGGGAATTATGTATTTTTTCTTCACAGGTTTGTCAGCAGGCTGCAGATGTGGTTGAAATTTTTATCTATCTCGGTGAGCCTTGCCATGTTTGCCAGCTTCTTCTCACAATATCCCACGGTGCAGATGATTCAACTTATCCATCTACAATTGACGTAAGGACAGGACGGCATTTAGATGGTCTTAAACTGGTTTTGGAGGTCAGTGGTGCCAATTCATTACAATGTTCTTCTTTAAATTGTGCTCTGTGAGTATGTGCTTTGTAACTTCACTATGAGTTTAGTATGTTTCATGTCTGCATATGTGTGTATAATTAATTGCTGGACGAGTCATATACATTCTAATTTTACTTTGTTCTTTTCAACATTTCATACTAAAATTAAAGCATGCTGCTTTTTTTCCGTGACAAAATTGTCTCTTACTTTCTTGCTTGTAACTGAAATTTTCAACTTAAGATAATTCTACTAAATAGCTTCAAGTCTTTTTGTGCCCAATAGATGATGGTAACTGTGATGCTTTATTCCTGGGTAAAGGGTTTCAAGCTGAACTATGTCTTGTTGTACTGTACCAACAGGCACGTAAAGTTGTTTATAATTTGCTCGTGGTCTCTTATCACTACAGCACTATGTTTGCAGGGTGCTTCAATACCTCAATGTGTAAACGGGACAAACCTGTTGATACCTGTAGCAGGGCCAATCAATCCAGAGGATATGGCTGTCACTGGAGGAGGCACACGTCTTCAGGATCAAGATACATCGGCCCTTCCATTATTATATGATTTTGAGGAAGTAGAAGGTGAATTGGACTTCCTCACCCGAGTAGTCGCAGTAACATTTTATCCTACTGATTCTGGAAAAAGCCCTACGACTCTGGGTGAGGTAGAATGCTAAAATGCAACTTTTGGACTCATTTTATCTAGTATTTGAGAAATGGGGATTTGTTCCTCTTTTTTTTTTTTGTTTGTGAATCCTCAATTGCATGGCTGTTACAAAAATTGATTACCCGATCATTCTTCTCTTTTACTTGAAAGTTCACGTGTTTGAATGCAGGATAGTGTGCAGTCAAGTATATTTGTTTCATTAGGAGAAGGATTTCCTAGGACCGAAACATGATAATAGTTCTTGTTCAAATTTTGTTACAGATAGAAGTCCTTGGAGTTTCTCTCCCTTGGAGGGGCATATTAACAAATGAAGGACCTGGGGCAAAGTTAGTTGAGATTTCCAAAAACTTTCAAGAGGAAACAAATCCATTTCTGGCCGCCAGTTCAGAAACTAATCCATTTTCTGGTGCTTCATCCCATGAAACTGTGTCAACCTCAGTGCAACCAAGTGCTTCTAGTAACGATTGGGTTGACCTTTTAACTGGAGGAGAGAGTTTCTCGGATCATGTTGCTCAACCAGTGACAGTCAACACTACTTTGGACCAAGGAAGCAACTTTCTTGATTTCTTGGATCAACCTGCAGTTGAATATCATGGTGTAGCTGAAATTGATAAAAAAGTCTTGCCTTCACAAGATAGTAAAACTTCTGGTAGCAGTTCAGAGCAGTATATAAGTTGTCTGAAATCCCTTGCTGGCCTACAGTTGGTATGTGACTATCTGATGTGTTTACCTAGATTGTTTCATTTATGAACTCATCTATTGGTTCTTATAGGATGCTGTCAGGTTGACTTACTCTGTTTTATTTCATAATTCAAGTTACTGTCTACTTTTTGTAATATATCAACTATCCTTTCTTAATCTTTTATGGAAAAGCAATAGAAATAATGTTTGGTCTTAAAAATGTCAAATTTTGCAGGAAAAAAAGCTAGACTTTGTAGAAGCAATGAAGCTTGAAATTGAACGCCTCCGCTTAAATCTTTCTGCTGCTGAAAGGGATAGAGCTTTATTACCGATTGGAATGGATCCTGCTAGGATCAATCCAAACCTTTTACTTGATGAACGCTACATGGGAAGATTGTGCAAAGTTGCAAATTCCCTTGCACTTCTCGGGCAGACCTCCGTTGAAGACAAAATTATAGCTTCTATTGGTCTTGAGACGATGGATGATGATGTAATAGATTTCTGGAATATTAGTAAAATTGGAGAGAGCTGCTCTGGTGGTATGTGTGAGGTTCATGCTGAAACTGATGCTTCTACACGCGCACCTAGCAATGTTTCAGCTGCAGGAGTCTCCCAGTCTGTCTTGTTTTGCTCCCAATGCGAAAGAAAGACATGTAAGTTTTGCTGCGCTGGGAGAGGGGCCCTTCTGCTTTCAAGCTATAAATCAAGAGAAGCCACGAATTACAATGGTATGACAAACCAAGGTGGATCAAGCCATGGCAGCCAAGTGGACGTATCTACAAATCGTTCTGTAGTGCTAGATAGTGTTATATGTAAACGTTGCTGCCATGAAGTTGTATTGGATGCCTTGATCTTGGACTATGTTAGAGTCTTAATTAGTTTGCATAGGAATTCCCGTGCGGATACTGCTGCATGTAAAGCATTGAATCAGGTGATGGGATCTTCCTTATTGGATTATGATTCTCAGAGGAGTAAATCTTCTGATAGTCATAGATCCGTTAAAGTATTAAGACAGTTACTTAGTGGAGAGGAATCCCTTGCTGAATTTCCATTCGCCAGCTTTTTGCACTCGGTATTTTATCTCTTTATATTCTCATCTAGTTTCAGTTTTTTTACATTTCATGCTACACTTTTTCTAAAATTAACCTATTTATAATGTTATTCTAGGTTGAAACTGCAACAGATTCAGCACCATGCTTGTCTCTGCTTGCTCCTCTTGATTCTGGGTCTCGGCGTTCATATTGGAAAGCCCCTTCCACTACCACATCTGTTGAATTCATTATTGTTCTTGGTACTCTTTCTGATGTCAGTGGGGTTATTTTGGCTGTTAGTCCTTGTGGCTATTCTGAGGCGGATGCACCTACGGTATGTGGACTTCTCTCTGCTTACATTTTTTATTCTTCTTCACTGGATTTAGGTATGTAGGTGAGTCAACTGGTTTTCCTTCTATATAACTCTATTATTTATGAACTTGTAAGTAATATACAAGTGCTACATTGTTTTTCTTAGTTGTAGTTTAATCTTAAGTTGAGTTTTATATGGCAAGGAAAATTTCACTATCAGTCATTTCTGTCTTAGTCGTTCTCCTTTAGACAATGTATTATGGTTGTTTGTTCTGTCTTTGACTCATTCCCATGTATTTATATTATGCAGGTGCAAATCTGGGCCAGCAATAAAATAGATATGGAGGAAAGGTCATGCACGGGAAAATGGGACGTGCAATCCCTGATTAAGTCCTCGTCAGAATATTACGGGCAAGAAAATTTAGACGACAAAGATAAAGTACCGAGACATGTGAAGTTTGCATTTAGGAAACCAGTTAGATGCCGGATCATTTGGATATCACTACGTCTTCCACGACCTGGCTCAAGTTCTTTTAACTACGAAAACTTAAATCTTCTGTCTCTTGACGAAAACCCATTTGCTGCACAAGTAAGCAGACGTGCTTCATTTGGAGGGTCACTTTCCAGTGAGCCTTGCCTTCATGCCAAAAGGATACTTGTCGTGGGAAGCTCAGTGAAAAAAGATGTGGCACTTGCTTCATCTCAAAGCTCTGATCAGTTGAATATGAAAGGGTGGTTGGATAGAGCTCCACAATTAAACAGATTCAAGGTAATCTTATCGACTGTGTATCTTTTGATTCATGTTCTCTCTCCTTTCTTTTTGGTCACCTCATTGATAATGCTACTTTATTTTCAGGTTCCCATTGAATCTGAAAGGCTAATGAGTAACGATCTCATTTTGGAACAATTTTTGTCGCCTGCTTCACCTTTGCTTGCTGGATTCCGCTTAGATGCTTTCAGCGCAATTAAGCCTCGGGTAACTCATTCACCATCTTCAAAGGCGCATATCTGGGATACGTCGCCAACATTGTTAGAAGACAGATACATCACTCCAGCTGTTTTGTATATCCAAGTGTCTGTTCTTCAGGTACTTAAAGAACTGCATCTGCCTTATTTAGCTGTGATTTTCTTTCTTTCTTTCTCTTCTTAATCTTAACTTCTGCTAAGCTCTCATTCATTCCGAAAACTTAACAGGAGCCTCATAGCATGGTAACGATTGGGGAGTATCGGTTGCCAGAGACAAAGGCGGGTACCATAATGTATTTTGACTTTCCTAGACAGATACAAAGCCGGAGAATTACATTTAAACTTGTTGGAGACATTACAGCATTTGCAGATGACCCAACAGAGCAAGATGATTCGGGTTTCGGGTCTCCAATAGCCACAGGGTTGTCTTTGGCCAACAGAATTAAGTTGTACTACTATGCTGATCCATATGAACTTGGAAAATGGGCAAGTCTCTCGGCGGTTTGATTGGTTTTGACAGCATTATTATGTCTTACCAGAGTATTATTTATATTATGTATCTTTTGCATTCATTGATGTAATTTTAGCAGGTGGTGGTGGTGGTGGTATTGGAGAGTTTTTTCTTCTTTTTTTGGTTTCATTTTTGGTTGGGCAATATGAAATTGGTGAGACAAGGTAGATGTTCCACAGAAATATATTTTTTATGTATTATTTTTGTTTTATTTGATATATGTATGTACCATTGCATTAAGAAAAGTTGGCATGACACAATTATTAACATAAGCAACTTACAGTGAAATCATTAACAGAAATCAAGCAACAGCTACTTATCCATTCTCTTTATGTTATATATTATGAGCATTGCTTTAAGGTACTATAGGGCTTACATACTGTTCTTGGTACTATTAAGTAGCAATCATACACTAAATTTTGATTAAATTAATTTAAATTTAAAAATCCTAACAACATTTTTCAAACAATAAACTTGCCTGCCTGGCCAAGTATCATATAAACAAATGAGCATTATAGTCACTGAAAGGCAAATTTGATTTTCTATACTTAGAAAATCAAAATTTTTTTTCCCTAAACCAAAAATTTAAAACCTAAAAAAATTATTCCTTTTTTTTCAAAACCCCAAAAATACCCCCCTCACAATATTCTCTCTCTCTGCATCATCTCTCTCTCCCTCTATCTCACCCTAACCGCCCACCCTCACCCGAACCACCCTCACCCACCCACGTCAACCCCAACGCCGATCACCACCCTCACCCCCGTCGACCACGACCCCAACCCCTCCGACCCCAACCCCAACCCGAAAGAGCAACCCCAGTCCGACCCCAACCCGTCCGACCGTCTCTGAAACTTTTTTTTTTTCCTGCGATTTGAGAGAGGGAAGAAGACAGAGGTCCGATGGTCGGACCTTGGGGTCCGATGGGTCCGACCAATCGGACCCATCGGACCCCAAGGTCCGACCGTCTTTTAAATTTTTTTTTTCTGCGATTTGAGAGAGAGAGGAAGAAAGAGGTCCGATGGTCGGACCTTGGGGTCCGACCAATCGAACCCATCGGACCCCAAGGTTAAAATTTTTTTTTTCCTGCGATTTGAGAGAGAGAGGGGAAGAGAGAGATCTGATGGTCGGACCTTGGGGTCCGATGGGTCCGATTGGTCGGACCCCATGGTCCGACCATCGGACCTGGGGTGTGGGATTCTTGGGACCGGCCGAGATAGAGAGAGAAAGAGAGATGTTGTGAGAGTTTGGGGGTATTTTTGGGGTTTTGAAAAAAAAAAGGTATAGTTTTTTTAGGGTTTAAATTATTGGTTTAGAAATCAAATTTTTTGATTTTCTAAGTATAGAAAATCAAATTTCCCCACTGAAATCCTACTGTCGAAGTGCTGTAAAAACATGTGAAATGCATACATAAACAAAAGGGAAATTTGAAATTCCATGCTTTAAATACCCTATAATTTTTCCCCTAAATGTATAATCATTAAAATTGGTCATATATGACCACTTTAATGATTTTCCTAAACTACCCCTCACATTTCAAACCATCTCTCTCTCTTCCTCTCTCTCAGCCAAACTAAGAACCCATCCCAAACCCACTCTCAGCCGACGCCACCCATCCCAAACCCACTCTCACCGACGACCGTCCACGGTGTACCCAGCTCCGGCGTCGACGTCAACTCCGAACCACCCAAACGCTGCACCCCATCTCAGCCCCTTTCTCTCCTGAAATTGAAAACGAAAAAAAAAACCACCAGGTCCGATGGTCGGACCATTGAGTCCGATGGGGTCCGACCAATCGGACCCATCGGACCCCCCATTCTCTCTTCATCTCTTTCTAACCGAAAGAAAAAAAACCACTTGGTCCGATGGTCGGACCATTGGGTCCGATTGGTCGGACCCCATCGGACCCAATGGTCCGACCATCGGACCAAGTGGTTTTTTTTTTTTTCTTGCGGTTAGAAAGAGATGAAGAGAGAAGGGGGCTGAGATGGGGTGCAGCGTTTGGGTGGTTCGGGGTTGACGTCGACGCCGGAGCTGGGTACACCGTGGACGGTCGTCGGTGAGAGTGGGTTTGAACAGATTATTGTCTACGATTTTTGAGATTTTCTGTAACAGTGGATTTATTTTAATGAATTATGTGTTTCTTTCAAAAAAAAAATATATACATATAATTGGATTGAATCTGAATAGATCTAAAAATATTGAATAGTTAGGTCATTATACCTAAATATAGTGCCTCATTTTAAAAGAACTAAAATTGACTAGACACAACATTTGTTATTGTCAATCAATGTGGTTAATGGAATTACTAGTTAATTTCTTCCTATAATTAAAATATTTAAAATTATATTTTTAACACTATAAATTATTTAAAATTAAAAAAAAAAGTGAAATGCATATATAAACAAAAATAAGGCATACATGTAAAAAAAAGTAAAAAATTATTTATATTTATTTTTACAATAAATTTTTTACATGTTTTGTTTTTTTCAAAAACGAAAAACCTATTCTATCTAAAAATAGTACCTCATTTTTTTTAAAAACAGAAATACAATTTTATTAACTCAAATCATGTAAAAGAACATTAGGTAATTGCTCGGAGTCGTAGAATCCAAATAAGTACAACTAGCATTTGACTACACAACTTTAGCCAAATAGTAAGCAACACAAATAGTGCCTCATTTTAAAAGAACTAAGATATAAAAAACATAGCTAGGTCATTTTACCCAAAAGTAGTCTCTCAGTTTAAAAGAAATAAAAAAATGGATAATTATGACTTTTGCGTCCTAAACTTTGACATGTACCAAATCATGCTCTTTGAATTTTTTGGCCGTTAAAAATTTCCTTGACTATTGAGATTGTTGGATTTAAGGACTTTTGTCCAATTTCATTCAATCTTACTCATTTAGTGATTGTTTATGTACTAAATTATACTCCCTAAACCTATCTACTAAATCATGTCTTTCAAACTTTGACATGTACCAAATCATGCTTCTAAACTTTCATCCATGTTAAATTTCCTTACTAAAATTAAACAAAAATCATTAAATCCAACAATCTCAATAGTTCAGAAGAGAGTTTTAACGGCCTTAAAAGTTCAAAGCGCATAATTTGGTACATGTTAAAGTTCGGAGACAAAAATTTCTAATTGGCTAGAGAAAACATTTGTTACTGTCAATCTTATCATGGTTAATAGGATTTAAAAGAAGAAAAAAATCTAATCATGGTTAATTAGAATATATATATATTTAAAGAAAATATTTGCATGGCTAACCAAAATATTTGTTATTTTCAATCTTATCATGGTTAACCAAAATATTTGCATGAATTTGCTAAATTAATCATTTTAAACATTAAAATTTATAAAATAATCTCACTAAATTTATTCTATGCGACCGTGATAGTTGTACAGTGTAAATCTATAATCGTTTTGTGACCATAATAGTCGTTTATAGTCGTACAGTATAATTTATGGTCATTTTCATAACCATAAAAGATTATTTTACATAAAAAAATTTGTAAAATTATTTTGATAACAAAAATTTTAATGTTATTTCTACAAAAACACCCCTCAAAAGTTCGAACTTTCATAAAAAGCAAACAAAAATTTGCCTTCACTATACGCAATATTTAATGGGCCGCAAGCCCGTACAATAGTGGCCCAAGTAATGAAAACTGAGAAGCCCAACTAACTCAATTCGCAAATTAAGGGAGAAATACAAAACCCTAGCCGTGCCCTTAGAAACCTCAATCACAGCCGTCGATCTGAGAGGGTTAGGGTTTATATATATAAAGGCCTCACTCCTCATTCTTGAGCCGCTCTCTCTCCTCCTCTTTCTTTCTCTGTCTCTCTTCCTCTACTCAAGCTTCAACAATGGTAAGTAGACATCAACCCAAACTTCAATTGCATTTTACTCTATTACTCCATATTTAACCGTAAACTATCAAATGGTAATTGGGATTCTTCGTGTTGCTTCTGCTCTTTGTTTTGCGATTTCAATATTTACTTAAGACTGAGTTACTCAGTGATTATCTGAATTTTCCTTTACTCTTGTTCCGTTCTTGTTGCTATCTGCTTAGTTTCTGATCTAGAGATTGCTTTGTTTCCGATAAAATATCTCATTTTTTACTTTATTCTCTCTTATCATTTGACCTACAAATAAGTTTTGTTTTTCTATTAATTCATTTGGGGCCTTTGCTATCTGCTTATATTGTGATCTGGGTTATATACTTTTGTTGAAATGAATAAAATCAGTTGATTTTGAGGTTGTACCTAGATAAAGGCTAAAAATTTATACACGTTTTGCTTTAGGTTAAATTGTTTAGTTATACATTGGTATGTATACATATGTTTGCTGAGATCTTACGTTTTTCTTAGCTATGTTGGTTGCTCCGATTAGGTTTCCTTGTTCTTTGTTAGTTTTTGCAGCTACGTCATATGCTTTGTGAGCTCCTTAAGAGTATCCACTGACATTTATTTGGCTCTCATTTCAGGTTTTTGTGAAAGCACAAAAATCGAAGGCCTACTTCAAGAGGTTTCAGGTTAAGTTCAAGAGAAGGAGAGGTATTAACTCTATTTTGCTTGGCTTGGATATTTGTCCATTTAATTTGATTGATTTCTCATTTTCAGCACCGTTCTCAAATATTTTGCAGAGGGAAAGACTGATTACCGTGCTAGGATTAGATTGATTAATCAGGACAAGAACAAGTACAACACCCCAAAGTACCGTTTTGTTGTCCGATTCGTATCCTTTATTTGCAGCCTATTGTTTTTTTTTGGATCTTTGGATTTCTTACTATTTGCAGTTGTTATTGTTTTAACTTGTGTAAGCTTTACAACTATGTGATTGCATTAAAAATCTGTGATGTGCATTTCTATTTCTATACAGTAAAATCACTTAATTAAAATGATTGCCATCTCGTACTTGTTTTTTTATTATTGTATCTTAAGCTTTATGAAGTTTTCTATGATCCTATTTAGTAGGCATAGGCGGATCTAATGTTTATAAAGCTGAATCAGCTCTGGCTTACACATTGCCATTTAATGTGTTTTTTATGACATACTGATTTGACAGTTAAATTTGTCTATGTATATGTTTCTATCCTTTACTCTGATATTAGACCAACAAGGACATCATTGCCCAGGTTGTGTCTGCCAGCATTGCTGGTGACCATGTTTTGGCTGCAGCATATGCCCATGAGCTCCCTCATTATGGGCTTGAAGTAGGTCTTACCAACTACGCTGCAGGTAATTCTTTGTTAATTATGTATTTATTGTTTTTTCATTGGCCCTTTCTGTATGAAACGGTTGTATCTTTCTGTATATGTTATAAAATGGTTGTATCTTTCTGTATGTCAGCTTACTGCACTGGACTTCTTTTGGCTCGTCGTGTCTTGAAAATGCTCGAGATGGATGACGAGTACGAGGGAAATGTTGAGGTAATTGATTTTGTTTTGTTGTATTGTTTTTTGTGTTGCCTTGTTATGCTTGTTCCATATTTTAATAATTGTTCTTGTTTGCAGGCTACTGGAGAGGATTACTCTGTAGAACCTGCAGAGACCAGGAGGCCATTCCGTGCCCTTCTTGATGTTGGTCTCCTCAGGACTACCACTGGCAACCGTGTTTTTGGTGCTCTTAAGGTACCCATTAGTTTTTAATATATTTTTTGTGGTGTCTGTTCATTGACGGTGGTGCTGCAATTTTTTTTGTTGTGATTGTATTGAATCTCATTTCCTCTTTTCACATTTCTTTAATTGTAGGGTGCTTTGGATGGTGGTTTGGATATCCCCCACAGTGACAAGAGGTTTGCTGGATTTTCAAAAGACAACAAGAAGCTTGATGCTGAAATTCACCGCAAGTACATCTTTGGTGGCCACATTGCAGATTACATGAGGGTATGTTAGGAGACTTTGCTAAAATTTTCTGTTTATGATTAGATCGCCTTCTCTGTTTGTGTTCATTTCATTGGAACTTGAATCCATTTTTTAAACCTTGTTTTGTAGACTCTTATGGAAGACGAGCCTGAGAAATACCAGTCACACTTCTCACAATACATTAAGAAAGGCATTGAGGCTGACAATATTGAGGAGGTGTACAAGAAAGTGCATGCGGCTATCCGTGCTGATCCCATAATTAAGAAGTCTGAGAAGCAGCCTCCTAAGGAGCACAAAAGGTCTGTAAAAATAACTTGTGTGGAACTTATATTATCTGATTTAAACTAGAACTTAAAGTGGCAATTGTTTTTTTTATGACAGATACAACTTGAAAAAGCTCACTTATGAGGAGAGGAAGGCCAAGCTTGTCGCGAGATTGAATGCCTTCAACTCTGCTGCAGATGCTGATGAGGACGATGACGAGTGAATTTCCAGAGTTTCTTAATTTTGTTTATGCCTTTTTCTCTGTTAGGACCATTGCTTCATTGTGCAAGCTCAAGTTTTTGAGATTTTTGGATAATTTTTGTTGTTTGGAGATGCTAGCTAGAAATGCAAAATTTAAAGACTAGTCTTATTGTCCTTTAATACTACAACTGCAACCGCCGCATTAAGTGTTTACATTTCTTATAAAATATTAGTTTTAAATATTATTTTTCTTAATTCATACTCTTTGATGGCCAATTTGAGTCATTTTTTCTCACTTTGTCAATTATAAATGATTCTCATTTTGGTATTAAAATTAAAAATCAATTCTTTTGTGATAGCCATACATTGTCCTTAGTCGCGTGTAGGTTATTGTAATTCAAGTAATACATTTGACAAAAGAGAATAATAGAAGTTTTAATATAAATGTAGACATTCGTTTGCAAAATACTAGTTAAAATATATCCAATGTTGTCGTGCAAATGTTTTTCATATTCATGCAAGAATTCGTAATGTGTCACAATTTAGTGTCCTTTGTCTGAACAAAATCATCTTATTAAACAATTCCTCGGAATGAAAGGGTCCACTTTTTACAATCTTATCTTATAGTAGCCAATAGGCATCGTTTGACTACAGTATACCTTTCAACGCTATCCACATAACTGATTCCCCCTACTTTGATGCAATCGCTATAGAGAAGGAAAATGGCTCATTCACATAACCCCAAAGTATACCTTGA
Source organism: Cannabis sativa (assembly GCF_029168945.1). Classification (NCBI taxonomy): domain Eukaryota; kingdom Viridiplantae; phylum Streptophyta; class Magnoliopsida; order Rosales; family Cannabaceae; genus Cannabis; species Cannabis sativa. The sequence continues at coordinate 48,234,026 of NC_083601.1, forward strand.
CAGTAGGACACTGAGAAAGAGTCATGGCACATTCCCTGTCTGCAGCGGCAGCAATGGCGGGGGCGGCGTCTACTACAACAGCAGCACCAACACCCTTCTCCACAACAACCTATAAGAAGAGTCATTTTGCATGTGTTAGTGTGAGGGCATCCCATGAAGATTCAAACGATGAAAAGAGCCTCAACAGAAGGTTAGCGCTTTCCTCATTTGTTATGGATTTTGATTCATACCTTATGACAATGCCATTGCCAATTTGCCATTAGACAGATAAATGTTAGTAATATTGATATATAGAAGTGGTGGTGTTGATTCACAGGACATTGAGCTTGGGGTTGGGTGGTGTAGCTCTTGGGTTGAATGGTGGTGAGTGGAGTGCAAGAGCAGCAGCTAGAAGGCCTCCACCTTCACCCCAAGAAGAGAAAAAGGACCCAAATTTGAGTGGGCTTCAGGCTAAAGTAGTAGCTAGCAAAAAGAGGAAGGAAGCCATGAAGGAGGAAATGGCCAAGCTTAGGCAGAGAGGAAAGTCAGTTCAAGCAACCCCTGCTCAGGCTCAACCTCAGCCACAGACTGAACCTCAATCTCAACCTCAACCTCAGGAGCAATCTCAATCTCAAGCACTGGATGAACCTCAACCACCCTCTCAATCTGAATAGTCACACCATTTTTAAATATGTTGTTGTCTCTATTTTTGTATTTTAATGGAACAACCATCTGAGGATATTATTCCTTTTTCGTATTTTTTTTTTCCTTCAAACAATGTATCATTTCAATAAAACAAAGGATCCTTTTACCAGAGGAGAAATGAGAACCCCCGCCAAAAAAGAAAATTATATCATTGTATGGTATGGATGTAAATTCTAACATGGTTGCTTAATAGTCAGTTATTTTGCCCAAGTTGGATTTTTTTTTTTAGTTTTGCTGAGTAAAAAAGAAAGAAAAGGACAATAGTATATGCTTTGGTATAAATTGTTTTATAATTTAAAATAAAATAAAAATCATTTCTTTATACTCAATTTTCACAACCTGTATAAAAGTTGTAGTTTTTAGTTTCGGAAATCCTTCCTTTCCCTCTGAAAACTACTGTATAAAATTATAAATAACCCGAAGAGCTTCATAGATCAGGTACCGAATTTAGAACCCGACCCGTTTTGTAGTGAAAGCAAACAAAATATTCAAAATCAAAAGAGTTATAAATAAATAAAGGGTGGTCTTGGGTTATTGATTCAAGTTTAGATTTTTACGGACACTGAAAAACGAAGATGATGCCCAAATGTTCTGCTCCACCCAACGAAGCTACTAATCTCTTTCAGAGTTTAAATGGGCTTCAACAAATTACCGAGAGGCGTTCTTTCAAGGTACCCAGAATTCACCACATCACCAAAAATAACATCTTTTTTCCAATTTGAGATGCTGAATCTTCATTTTCTTTACTTTCATAGTGTATTAGTATATTCTGTGTATAATTATATATTAATTTCCTGGAAATCCAATCATTTCAGGCATGGTTCTTAGATCAGTTTGGGGTTCTCCATGACGGGAAGCAACCTTATCCGGGTGCCATTTCCACATGTATGTATAAAATGTTTTCATAATGTTATTTTTGGCTTCTGGGTGAGCATTGTTTTTTTGTGATATTGCCTCTTTGGCAATGCAGGTGCAGCTGTGCATGTTTCATGTTTGTTTAATTGTCTTTGCTTTGTTGTTTAATTTGAATTTGATAGTAGAAAAGCTTGCACATAGTGGAGCAAAGATGGTGATCATAAGTAATTCTTCCAGACGTTCTTCAGTAACCATGGACAAAATAAAGAATCTTGGATTTGACCCTTCTCTATTTGTAGGAGCCATTACCAGTGGAGAACTAACACATCAGTACCTGCAAAGGTGAACAACTGGTATCACCATCAGTTGTTTTGTCTGTTTTGAAACTTCTGTTAAGTTGGATTTATGAGTAGATTTTGATGACTTCATCTTGCAAAAATAGGAGAGATGATGATTGGTTTGCAGCACTTGGAAGATCTTGCATTCACATGACTTGGAGTGACCGGGGAGCTATATCTCTTGAGGTGTGCTTGTGTTTCTTGGATAAGTTTTTCCTGCTCTGTCAAACTTACGACCATATTCTTCATGTTTAAGATAGAGTAACTAACAAACGCTCCTAGTTAACAAGGAAGGCAGCGTAATCAGTGTTTTGACTAATAAACGGTTTGGATTGTATGTGGTGCAATTGCTGCTTGCAGCCATTGCATTTACTGTGGCTGTGCGGTTCTGCTTAATTTGCAAAAGCGCCCGCCAAATGAATTGGATCCCTTTGCTTGTGTTACTTTCTTCATTTTGTTCTGCAAACACATCTTTTGACTAGCTTACCATGAAAATAAACGCCATTTCTGTTAGACTGGAAATTGTAATGAATGGCCTAACATGTCAGAATTTCTTGTAGGGATTAGGCCTACAAGTTGTGGACAAGGTTAAGGATGCTGAATTCATCTTGGCTCATGGCACCGAAGCTTTGGGCCATCCTTCTGGTGTTGCGTGTCCCATGAAACTTGAGGAACTTGAGAGTATATTGGAACAATGTGCTACTAAAAAGATTCCTATGGTGGTGGCTAATCCAGATTTTGTAACTGTTGAAGCTAGAGCCTTGAGAGTAATGCCTGGTAACACAACAACTGGTTTCTCTTTCAACTCTCACTGAACATTTTTGTATTGGAAATTTACACAATGTTTCCCAGAAACGCGTCTTTCAGTTTTAGACTGTTTTTTTTTTTTTCGGTTTTATTAGGGACTCTGGCTGCAAAATATGAAGAGCTTGGAGGTGAAGTGAAATGGATGGGCAAGCCTGACAAGGTACTCATACTCACCACCACCATTGATTATTAACATGAATTTTTGGCTGGAACTTGCTACATTAGTTTAGATGCTTGTATCGGTCATTGTTTAAACCGTTTTTGCAGATAATTTATGAATCAGCAATGGCCATGGCTGGTGTAGATGCTTCAGATTCTATAGCTGTAGGTGATTCACTCCACCACGACATCAAAGGTGCGAATGCTGCTGGAATCCAATCGGTTTTCACCACAGGAGGAATCCACGCAACTGAACTTGGACTAAACTGTTTTGGGGAGATTGCCAACTCTTCTTCTGTGCAAGCTCTGGCTTCCAAATATGGTGCTTATCCATCATATGTGATACCTGCTTTTACATGGTGAAGAGAAATCATGTATTTATAATTATACATGTGTGTGTGTGACACTAAGACAAAGCTTATATACTGAAATTGATTTGGTAATTTGAAGAATGAGAAGGAATGCAATTCTTTTGTTATTCATCATCATTTGTTTGAGTGTGTGTTGAAATCTCAAAGTGGTAATTGTTGGTGTTTTCTTATTATTATGATTGTTATTGTTGTTAGTGCTAAATTAGGAAGTTTATTAGCTGTGTTATTAGAATGATAAATTAGAAAAGTAGCAATTGCTTTGTTTGTTTTGTTTAATACTTAATAGTTGGAGACACGTCTTCACCAATCACATACATATTTATTTTTATTATTCAGAACTTTTCTTTTTTTTTTTCTTTGTATTGTATTAGTATTTGTATGTATTTAATTATAAAGAGCTACCTAGTACCTACCATTACCAACCAAAGTATGTAATTACTAATACCATCAAATCATATTAATTGATTAATGTGTTTAACCAATAGGAATCTATTTTAGTTGTTTGTTTCATTGTATTATCTTCTTAAATAATAAAAATGGAGGGTTGAAAATTGCTCTAAATAAAAGCTGAAATTTGAGTTCAAATTTATTAGAGTAGAGAAGAAAGTTGACATAATCTCAAGCTTATTAACGTAATAAATATTAAATCTAAAAGAAACAAACTCAAAATTTCTAATAATAAATACCAAATCTAAAGTATACAAAACTCAAGATTTCTAATAATACCAAGTGTCCAAATTTAAAGGACCACACGTGCTCGTGCACCATTTACATATTTACATATCTATATAATTTTTATTTTTAAAAAAAAAAAAACAAAAGAAGATGAAGAAAAAATTAAGAGTGATGAAGTAACAGAACAGAAATGAAATAAAAACAAATTAAAAAAAAAAACAGTTTTGAGTGAAGAGAGAGATTTGGGCATAAGCGTAGGCATAGAGAGAGAAGAGAAGAGAAGAGAAGAGAGAGAGAGTGGAGACGAAACTCAACTCAGTTCCCAACTGAAATGGACGGAGCTCAGCCACAGCCAACGGACACCGTCATGTCCGACGCGGCGCATCCCGAACCCCAGCCCCAACCCCACCCACCCATGGGTATGGACAGCATCCCCGCCACCCTAAGCCACGGCGGCCGATTCATACAGTATAACATCTTCGGCAACATCTTCGAGGTCACCGCCAAGTACAAGCCCCCTATCATGCCCATCGGCAAAGGAGCTTACGGTATCGTTTGGTAATTTCATCCTTACCTTTCCTTTTGTTAATTTCAATACGAAATGAAAGATCAAATATTTACTTTATTAATTGGATAAAGATGATTGTGATTCGTGTTCTCTTTTACTCATTAGCTCCGCTTTGAATTCGGAGACGAACGAGAGCGTGGCCATCAAGAAGATAGCAAATGCTTTCGATAACAAGATCGATGCCAAAAGGACTCTCCGTGAGATCAAGCTGCTTCGTCACATGGACCACGAAAACGTTTGTGCCCTCATTTTCATTTATTTCATTCTTATTCCTTTTTCTTATACAAATGCATTGCAATGTAGTCTAAAGGTGGTTGCTTTAACTTTTGGAATGGGATTTTTGACCCTCTTCTCTTGTTTTTGGTGATGCAGGTTGTTGCAATTAGGGATATTATACCACCCCCTCAAAAGGAGGTATTTAACGATGTTTACATTGCTTATGAGCTAATGGACACTGATCTTCATCAGATTATTCGTTCCAATCAAACCTTGTCGGAGGAGCACTGTCAGGTTTCATTTTACTATAATCTGTCTTTGACCCTTTATTTATGCACATCTAGCTTACTAGTTTCCAAATTTCATTGCTTTCGTTGTAACTGTAACTGATCATGAAAATTGACTCGAATCCTGCCAATCAATAATGAGAATGACACAGTTGAAGTCTTTCATTGTAGATAAGCTTCTTTTTAAAAGTTCATAACTTTTCATTTTTATATTTTTAGTGTTGGAGCTTCCTCGTAGGCTCATTCTTACTCTACCTACCATCTTTAAATCATTCATATCTGCTGCAATTTTATTATTTCTTTTAAATTTCCTTTTGCAGTATTTCCTTTATCAGATTCTCCGTGGATTAAAATATATTCATTCTGCCAATGTCCTGCACAGAGACTTGAAACCTAGCAATCTTCTACTAAATGCCAATTGTGACTTGAAAATTTGTGATTTTGGGCTAGCTCGTGTCACCTCAGAAACTGATTTTATGACAGAATATGTTGTTACAAGATGGTACCGCGCCCCAGAACTGTTGTTAAACTCAGCTGATTACACTGCAGCAATTGATGTGTGGTCTGTAGGCTGTATTTTTATGGAATTGATGGACCGAAAGCCTCTTTTCCCTGGCAGAGATCATGTGAATCAGCTGAATTTGCTTATGGAGGTATTTTCTTTTTGCAAAATCAGATTCTCACTTGTCAGCTTTGTGATATTTGTTTCGTTTTCAATGTTTGAGCTAAACTGAAATGTTTGTTAGTTATTTCCTGCTGAAGAGGATGGAAGAATTGCATAAAAAATGTAAAGAACTTAAAGAGTGCAAACTGGTGTTTTATTAAAAAATCCCTTAACATTGTGTTTCATATTGGATAACTTTGTCACTCTTGCGGTATAGCATTCCAGGAATCGCTGTTGTTTATTTATTTTTTTTCCAACATAGGCCTCGTGTGCAGTTTGTACATGATTTGAATAAGGTGTATAATTGTTTACTGTAACCTTTGTAACTAACCTTGCAGCTTATTGGCACCCCATCAGAGGCTGAGTTGGGTTTTCTTAACGAAAATGCTAAGAGATACATTAGGTCAATGACAGTTCAACGTCGGCAATCATTTACTGAAAAGTTTCCTCACGTTCATCCCGCAGCAATTGATCTTGTTGAAAAGATGCTAACATTTGATCCAAGACAGAGGATAACTGGTGAATATGTCTTTCTTTTCATTATACAGGTCTTTTTTTAGCTTCTATGCTATTAAACCGATATGAGTATATTAATATTTTGTGTCTTGCAGTTGAAGATGCTCTAGCTCATCCCTACCTAACATCTCTGCACGACATCAGCGATGAACCAGTGTGCATGACTCCCTTCAACTTTGACTTTGAGCAGCGTGCTCTTACAGAGGAACAGATGAAGGCACTGATCTACCAAGAAGCTATGGCATTTAACCCCGAGTATCAGCAATAATGAAGATGGAAAGATTTCGTTCCTATTTATTAGTTTTATCATTACTTTGATTAGTGTGGTGTTGACCGGTCTATCTCTCTCTCTCTCTCTTTCTCTCTCTCTCTTTTAGTATTTTCCATGTGTCTTATGATGATCGATTTCTTAATGTAAATATGTTCCATCCGAAACAGGGTGGTAATCATGCCAAAAATAATCTTTTCTCAGCAGCGGTATTTATGGTGTTTGTTTTTGCTAGTATCGGCTTTTTTTGATTCTTATTGTTGTTTCATTTGAGCTGTTACTGACTTATGATATTAAAAGACCCTTTCATTCCTATGCATTATTAAAAATGCATTTTTTTTTTTATTTTCTAAATACAATGTCAGCATGTTTCAATTTTATTCTTACTGATTTACAGTTACATTTCGAAAACTAAACTCCCCATGTATCCATGGGTAAACTTTCATTTGAACCATATCAATATCAAATTTCAATGTTGAAGCAAACTTAGAAATGTCAAGGGAAGGTGCGGAATAAAAGAGAAAAATAAAATACTAAGAGACATTAAAAATTATCAAAGGGGAAAACATGAATCTAAGAAACAATGGAATAATTTGTACACCCAAATGGATATCATCACCTAATGATATAAGGAACACAAAATCTATTACAATGACTAGCTCTTGACACTCTCAAAGAATCTTGAAAGGGGTACAGGTCCTTCAGCCTTGTCATCGTTACCATTCCCAGCGTGCTTGGTCTTTGATTTGTGCTTCTTTTCCTTCTTAGATCTCTTAGACCTTGACTTAGATCTTCTTGCTTCCTTCTCTTCTTCATCACTGCTAGAAGAATCCTCTGACGAGCTGGACGATGAACTAGATTCCGATGATCTTCTTCTTGAAGAATGCTAAAGCAGTAGAACATTTCTTAGATTTGTATTATTGCATTTGAGATTTGTGCAGATAAAAGATAAATGAATACCAAATTCACACATAATCATAGAGAGCTAGTATTGAAACATTAATAGAATTTCCATTTAGAAATATTGGGATAATTTAACTATGCAATTCTCCCTCCCTCTTCATATCCATTAGTATAGTTTGCTATTATTAATTAATCTTTTTTCTTAATATCTAATAGGAGTGAGAGAGGAGCATTAATCAAGTTAGGCCTAGAAGTAGGAGAATATATAAATAAAAATGGTATGAAGCTTTTCAATGAGTGAATCTAACAGAAAACATCAAAGATAATTTAAAGAGAAGTTGAACTAGTTCTTAAAGTAAAGGAGGAGAATATCTGATCAGCAATGAAAAGAAAAGAGAAACCTTTTTCCTTTTGCTGCTGCTGCTGCTGCGCTTCTTTAGATCTTTCTCCTTCCTATCTAAAATGAAACATAGATATAGAAAGAGACACATGAGATAAGATAGTAGTGAAAAGGGGAATAATTGAGAGTGACATGAATGAAAGAGTACCTCTTTTGCGAGTAGAAGAAGAAGAGGAATGGTTTCTTCCTTGGGAGAGTTTGCGAGAGCGTTCGGCATCAAGTTGAGCTCGGTACTCTCTCATCATTCTATCAGTGTCTTTCTCAAGCTCCCCCTTTCGCAGTTCATCTTCTTTTTGCTTCTTCTTGTACTCTTCCCAGGTAATGGTGTGAGACGTTTTAAGGCTGGCCAAACGAGCCGCATGCCACTCTGGTGAATGAAATGAACCATCCACCTGCGACTCTCCTCATCAGTTATGTCTTATACATATATATATATATATATATATATTATCAATTCAATTCGATTCAAAAAAACACTCAACAATGAATGAAGAATAAAGGTCAAACTAATTCCATGCATAAATCAAGAATCGAAAGAACAAATTATTCACATGATGAAATTGGATTGGAATGGAATGGAAGGGTACAAACCATGCCATCCTCCACCTCGTCGGGTCCGGCAGATGTGGAACCTAACCTGGCTCTCTGCATAGCTTTGTAGGCTTGATTTTTCCCCATTACCGCAGCAATCAGCGATTCAGATACACCGGAAGAAGACGAAGAAGAAGAAAACCAAAAGGAAAATAATTAATAATTAAAATTTGGAATTGCGATCCAATTGGAAGCTTGAAGTTTCTCTTCTTCTCTTATCTCTATTATCCCTCCCTCCGCTCTTCGTTTCGTTTCGATTCGATTTGGGATTTTGTTCTGTTAAGAAAGACTGCGACCAACCTCGCCTTCATCACGTGTACGCTTCTTATTGGACCCGCTTCCCCTCCTAATCGGCCCATTAATGCTATTCCCCACAGCCCAACACTGATGGGCTTTCAATTGAAGGCCCATTCATAACCGCGGGCTTAAATTAGAGAAGCAAAACGTAAAGAGGTCTTTTACACCTGTGCCAGTGCCAGTGCCAGTGCCAGTGCTACTTAATCATGTTTTTTCAATAAGAGCACTGCTATTAGGGCATCTAATAGATACACCCAAAAAGAGTGCCCATTAATAACAACTAATTAGCTTTTATTATTATTTAGTTTTATTATTAGGTGCTAATTATTAGTGTCAATTCAACTATATAGACACAAAATTGTTTTTCTTTCTCTTTCACCTCATCTCATTTGGGTATGACAAACATTTTGTGATAACATATTTAACACCATATAAATATTTGGTGTTGTAATTTAGCAGTTTTTTATGTTATTTATTATATGTATCCTTTAATTTTTTTCTTTTTAATACGTTCGATATGGACCTTGTTTGTTTGTTTATTTAACTAAAGATAATTTTCTTTTCAAAAAAATAAAGAAAAAAGCTAAAGGTAATTTTGAAGTAAAAAAAACAAAAAACAAAGACCGTCAAAATAATAATAGGCTTTTAGTAAACAATTTATTTATGATATGGTAATTATATATGCAAATTATAGTCCCTTTAGTTTGTTGTTTTGTGGTTGTATAGTAGAGTATTTTTATTTAGTGATGTATGTAGGAAGAGGAGATTAATGTTATGATGCAGGCAAAAGATAAAAGTTGGTTTTATATATATGGATGGATTATATTTAATTTTATGGAATGAATGAATGAATGAAGTGCAAGAATATTTAGAGATTCACAATTATCTATTCACATGTATGTATCATAATTTAACATATTTCATTTCATATAGTGATATAGTCTTGTGTTGAACATTCCTTCCAATGTTGTCGTCTCATCTATTATTATTTATTGCTCATTATTACATAATAATTAATATTTTTTAGATATCTGTCTGTCTGACCATTTATTTGTATATTGGAGTTTCGAGGAGGAGCAATGAGTTATGAGATATTATTTTGTTTGTCATTGTGATTGTGAATAATAATCTGCATTTTTCATTTCCCACCTATTATGATATGAAAATCATATTGATATTTCAATAATTGTATTATTATTTGATTCATCCACAATGTTTCTTTTAATTATTTATCTCCATCGTCCCATAATAAAATACTCTTACTCATCTATATATATATATACATAGAAAGAGATTTGAAATTCAAATTTGAAAGACAAACAACATGAAATCATTATATTTAGTAGAAAGAGAGAGGGTTGGGTTTAACTTTAACACAAGGGAAATAATAATAATAATAATAATAATAATAATAATAATATGGTGAAAGTGAGAGGCATGAATCGATCAGGTATATTATATATTTTAGATTTGATTATTATATATTATAATTTAGTATTTAACTTTGTTATTTGTGTTCTCGAGTGGTAGGGTAATGCAGTGCTTTTTGGCTTTTGCAAAATCATCCTTTTTTACATTATTATATTCTGCCTTTTTTTATTTTTTAATTTCTTGTGGACTCCACACTGTTACATACACTTTGACACAGAATTTACTTTAGATGACTTTTTATTTCATGACTAAAAGGGACCCTAAAATAAGGATCAACAAGTTACCCAATCTGTGGAAACTGTTGCTATATACTTTTATATTTTGATTTCTAATATATTGTATGTGTGAATATGATACAGAGAGAGTACTAGTATAATAGAGGAGTACATTATTATTATTATTATTATTATTATTATTATTATTATTGATAAAATAAAATACAGGAGAGGAGTTGCTAAATGGCTTTTATATTTGTTTAAATTAAAATTGGTGAGTTGCGGAAATCACGGGTTGCTGTTATGTTATGTTATGTACTTAAATCAAAGCCCGTGTCGTGTCACTGCCATTTTCCTTGTGGCCTTACGCTCAACGACGTCGTTTTCCTCTTCTTTTATTTTTATTCTGACTTCCTTCCTGACACCCCAAACCAAAACACAATGTCACTCTCTAATATTTTTACCATATTATTTCACTTTCTTTCTTTCTCTCTATATAATTTATTATATATGTCTCTTTTCGTAAATTTCACAGCAAATCACACAGACTTGATGATGTTGATGATGTGATGTGACTGCACAGTGAAATAATTATTTAAGAGTAAGCAAAGAATTGCATAATCTATGATTTGTCAATTAATTACATTAAGTTTGGGAATTTTACAAAAATACTGTTTTTGGACCAAAACTTTACAAATATACTGGGACACGGCAAAAATAACATTTTTACTGCCCCAGCCCAATTTCTTTACTTTTGTACTGCCTAAGCCCAACAACATAACATTTATACTGTGAACAGTAAAACACACGGGAAAACAACCTGCTTCGTGTGTGGGGAGTCGCCGGAGACGGACATCACCAAGAAAAAACCATTAAATCCGGCAAGAATAAACAAAAGCAGTAAAATCGACGTCAATAAATAATCATGGCAAAACAACAGTAAAACAACACTAAAACAATCAAACAAAACAAAAGAAAAAAATGATTAAAAAAAACAATCACGCACAACTCAACAATGATGCAAAATCAACTATATTTGCAAGTCTATTCCTAGAAAATTATAAAAAAAAAACTACTAAAACAACACTGAAACAACACAAAAACAAATGAAGCAGAAAACACCGGGGAAAAACCATAAAATCTGGCAAAGAGAAAAATTTACTAAATCAACAACAAATTACTGTTTTGTAGTGTTATTTTACTATTGTTTTAATATGAAAAAAAGGCCACATAAATGAAATATTGTAAAAAATGACAGGACATGAAATCTATATCAGTTCTCATAAAGAGCAATGGACAATGGGAAAAAGAACATAATTATTTCAAGAGAAGGTGACAATCCTATAAAAAAACATAAGAAAACACTACTACAACAACACAAAAAAAAATACAGAACATAAAAAAATAAGCATAAAAAAACTTTGGAATGGTAGTATTTCGATCGGGTGTACTTGGATTCCCATCCTATAAAAAAACATAAGAAAACACTACCAAAACAACACAAAAAAAAAAAAAAAAAATTGAAACTTGAGTTGTATATACAAAAGGGTAATGATTTGAAATTGAAAATTCTGTTGTGTGTGTGTTTTTTCTACCTTGTTCTTCTTCTTGGTCCACAAAGAATCCAAGATAAGATTCATGACCATACACGGCGAGCTCTAGAGAAGAGTCTACCAGTGTAAGGTTTGGACTCTCTGAGAGCATCTTCCATGGTTTCAACAAAGAGGTTGAGGTTTCTTTGGGGAAGGGATGTAGAGAGTCAAAGGGATTGCAGAGAAAGGTGAAAAAGAATTGTAACATGGTTTTGGTTTTTGTTTAGAGTGGAAAATATAAATAAATAGATAAAATTGATGAGAGGGTTAGCTTTATTGAGTAGTGTGTGTGAGAGTTGTCACATCTCACATCCAAATCAATCATTTTAATAAAACAAAAAAAAATTAAATTTTGAAGTGGGGAGACACAACTACCCATTATTTCTTATTTTATTAAGTATATATAATAGTAGAGTGTGGGAGAGTTGGACATTATATATATGTTGATAGGAGAGGAGATGTACGTGGCAAGCATGCATGAATGTGGTGATGTTATAACATATTAATTTCCAAATTTTACATGCAAACAAAAATTGTTGGCAGCCAAAAAAAAAAAAAAAAAAAAAAGTTGGCAATTAAAAAAAAATACAAAAGTTATTTTTGGAGGGTAACAGTATAAAAGAAATAAAATAGGAAAACACAGTAAACTGTGTAAATTTCCCTTAAGTTTTAGGAAAAATTGAATGCAGATTTTGACCCCAGCTAAGCTAATAATCTTTAATTTCATTTTCCTAAATACACAAATTCATCTACTTTTCTTTGCTTCACTTGGATTTCTTTATGTTTTTATATTTTCTTAGATAATCCATCATTTGGGTTTAGAAATTATGAACTAACTTTATGATAAATGTTGAATGATATTATTTTACGAGTTAATATCATTTGGTTACTTTTTTATTATTGTAATTTATTTATATTTGCGTTAATGCATATTTAAGATTGATCACCTTTTACATGATTCATGATCCTAATATGAAATCTAAAAAAGTAAATATTAAAAATGCTCTAATTGAACAAACATAGATTTTGATGTGAAACGAGAGTATTCACATAATTTATGTGACTTTTAGATTATTAATCGATGCAAATTATATGCTGTTTTATTTGAGAGATACAGTAATTGACATATAATTTAGAACCTTTATGATTTGAAAGAGTTTAAATTATATTATAATCTATCATCACTTGAGAAGAAAAATAATAGTTAAATAACATTAATAATTTGATAATTGAATCAACTAAAATTATATTGTTAATTTCACATCCATAATTAAATACATTTAATTAATTTCTTTAGTTTTCTATTATATAACTTTACAACCAAATAAAAATATAGGTCTAATTTAGTTAGCAATCAAATATAAATCTTGTGGGTTCAATCTCATCTGTGTGAGCTAAATTTTGTAATTATTTCACCTTTCTCTTCTCTATTTTGAACAAATGAGCATTATAACTCATTTCACGTGAGCGCTCTAAATAACAAGTATGTAAAAGACACAAGAATTATAGTAATTCAATAGATTTTGATATGCTTAGTCTACTTTAGAAAGATAGATTGTGATTAATTTATTCTTAATTATCTGATCATCCCTTTATATAATCATTTAGTTATATAACCGATTAGTCAGGACCGTTACAACATTAATTGCACACTTAATTAAAATAAAAATCTTTTATGAAATATATCTAAGAATAGTTTTGATCGTTCTTATTTAATACTTAAACGTGTGTGACTACTTTAGTCACACATTGGTCATTCGTATTCTTAATAATATGTAAACTCCCAGGTTCACTAGAGTTACCGCATGCATTGGATCTTTGGACCATCTGCATGCATGCATAAACCTCTCAGGGTTTTTATAAAGGCGAGAAGCTACTAAGATTTCATATTATAGAATGCATTAAAATGGTCTTGTATTGGACATTTATGTACTGATAACATAGGACTCGTGGGTCCATGACAAGTTGTCGCGTATAGTAGTCATTTGGACTAATTAATCACTGTAACGATGAGATCTTTACATAGGACACAGGAAAGAAATACTGACTCATCGCATATATATTCGATGTATGTTTTGATTGTGTTAACTTCTTTTTATGTCTCACTTTCAACTTATTTACTATGCAACTCATAGTGTGTGACTATACTTTATCTCGGTCACACATTCTTGCATGTTTCTATTATGCAAAGAAAATCCTATCGGGCTTATACATCATTATTTTTCTATTGAGAGTTGTATACACATGTCAATTAAATAGTGTACTTTTTATTTTAGGTAAAAAAATTCATTCTATAACAATATAAAAGTAATTAAATTATAAATAACTCATATAATAGTGATAAAAGGGAATTTGAGAAAATAGAATATGAATTTGGACATGTATTAAAAACAAAGGTATAAACACACTACTAAAAAAAAGTATATTTCTCGACATTTTTAAACATTTGACTACTGTATTATTTGTATTATTATCGGTTTCTATAATTATTACCTATTCCACCGTCATAAAATTATAGTAGAATAGACAATGATTTAAAACAGTTGATTTTTTTTACCAACGATTTAAAATCTTCGGCAATAGTAAACACTATAATCAATAATTTTGAACCGTCACATTAAAAAGAAAAAAGAGAACCAAATTGTCTCCTGAAACATTCACCACAACTGCAAACTAACAAGCCCAGCCAGCCAGACCTACACATCTCAAATAAAAAATAGTCACAATAATAAATGTATACACATATCAAATTAAAGAACAACAAAATGAATAAATACAAATGAAAGTCAAGAGAGATTACTCGAGAATGATATTTGACGAGATGGGTGATGTGACTTGTGGTGGTGCCGACTGTCGAGGAGGTGTGACTGGAAGGCGGTGTCGACTGATGAGGTGGTGCAATTGCAAAGGAGACTGAGATAGACCACTTGGTGCGAGTGGTGGTGTAGCTCCGTCTGATTGGCGGCTATACTGCTGTGCTCCTTCAGAGAGAGAGACGAGAGAGAGAAGAGAGAGAACGAGAGATAGCGGATGAGTGAGAGAGAGAGAGAGATAAATTGAAATGTAAAATTAATGAGATATATCTTGATTTGGGGGGTTTTTATGTATAAAATATATATTTATATGTATTGAGTATCTTGACGGTTTAAACCGAGTGTTGAAATTTCGCTTAATTTTTAAATGATTATATTAAATTGTCAAGATTATTTTACGATTGTATAAAACTGTTGAAAGTATCTAATTATAACCGAGATTTTAAATAGTCACATATTTTATAGTTGTGAAAACAAAACTAACTCAGCACAATACAAATTCGAACACCAAATTTATAAACTTTACCATACTGGGCAGGAGCCTTCCCTATAAAAAGTTGTCAGGGCACATAATTTGATTTTTCATGAGCTAATATTATCCATATTTTTGCACTTGTACTTTAGAGCTCTAATCATGACCAAGATTAATTATGAAAGGAAAATCACAAATATGTTGAAGAAAAATTGGTTGAGAATTGACTTGAGAGAAAGAAGGGAATGGGATGGGTGTATTAATTATAATAATATATATATAGTTGGAGATTTGAACCCATAGATTGATGCATGGCTCATAATTGTGATGTTATTATATGTGTCTCCTACGTGGAAATTAATTCAAACATAAATATTGTGGTGCATGGGCATATTATTGATAATCTAAATGAAATGATCTTATTCGATGGATCCTATCCTATCATATCCTGTGGTCCCTCAACTCAACTCAACTAGATTCGAAACTATATGATTATCAGGTTCCTGTCACTTTAATTTATAATCATCTCATTTATTTTATATTGGCATCTATATAAATTCTAATTAGTAAAATAAAAAAACTAAACAAACAAACAAACAAATGAAACCAAACCAAACCCACTTCATTCGATTTCAAATGGAAGCAATTGTCATTTTAACTTAATTTGAGGGTAAGTATAATATGATATATATATAGGAGTAGATTTTACGGAATTTATTTTATTTTGTGTAATAATATGAGAAAAAGTTAGGTTAAATATCAAATAATAATTCTACCAAACCGTTGTCTTTCTTTGTATAGTTTCTGATAATTCATTCATTATTATGAAATGAATAATTAATAGCATATAATATTATTTCTCATTATTTTGGCACGTGTTTTTCACAACAACAAGCCCAACCGACTACTGGATTCTAATTGTATGTTGATGTTGTTGTGTACGTCACAACATAAAAGAAAACACTTTTTTTTTTGAGCATTCCTATTGCTACCATTGGTGTCCGACTTACTATATCATATTTAAAAGAAGGGTGTGCTAAATATTAATATTTCGTTATTTTTATTTAAAGTAGTGCTACTTACAATATTTTAATTAATTTTTACTTTTGAAATAACATGTTGGAATTTTTATTCTTATTTTTTTTAAATAATTTATAGTTTTAGATTCTTGATATTTTAGTTTTGTTAAAAAAACTTTAAACTTGCATGGTAAATTATTCAATTTTTTTTTAAAAAATATTTTAATATATATTTTGAAGATGAAAATTAATTGAGAGATTGTAATAAAAAATTAACCCTAAAAGACATATTTTATTTTTTGGTATTGGTGTTGAGTGAGTCAAAGAGTAGGAAAAGGCTGAATATCGATGGAATGGGGTGGAGTCCACTAATATTTGTTTCACTGTGCATCACCACTAACTCAGTCTCTAACTAAATAGTAATAAGCTTATATCATATTGGGACATGCAATGCAATGCAATGCAATGCAAAAATGAAAAATAAATACAAAAAGATTTCATTTCATTTGATTACAACACCCATCCATAGTGCAAACAGCTCACATACATCATCCATCCTAACCTAGTAGTAAAGAATCTAATTAAGAAAAAGTGAAAAAAAATAAAAAAGAAAAGTTCAAATCCCAAAAATCTACTGTGTCTGTCAGAAATTTTTGACCTCTTCTTCAATTTTTTCTCTGCTTCAAATGAATGAAAATAATGCAAATGGCAGAATTAAGTGAAGAAAAAAAAAACCATTATTATTATTACATTTCACTTTCTCATTTTTCATCTTCAAAAAGCTTTAGCTTTCTTTTGTGTTAGATGATTTGATGGATGCTTCGTTTTAACTCTGAACAACTACCATTCTCTTTGCTCATATATCTTCTTCTCAACACCCACCAACCCTATTAGACTCACTACACCAGAGTCCATAGTCCATAGTAATGGCAATGGTGATACCCTTTTACCAAAGACAACCACAACCATAAAACATGTAGGCCAAAACCATCACCACCCACCGACACCCTTTCAGCTTTCTTCATTTCATCTTTACTGTCACCACAAACCCCACAATGCATATTCTTCTCCTTTTACTGTTGTTACCACTCACCACCACCACAATTACTCACTCTTCCTCCCCTTCCAACCATCACCGCCGGCATCTCCTCCACCAACCCTTTTTCCCACCTGTAGAAGATGACCCTCTTCCTCCAACACAAGCTCCAACCTTTTCTCCACAACCTCAACCAAAACAACAACCCAAGCTCCCTTTTGATTCTTCTTCTTCTTCTTCTTCTTCTTCCTCCAGCCCTTCAGATAAGCCTTTCTTCCCATCTTACCTGAACCCTCCTCCACCTCCTCCTCCTTCCCCAACAGCACTTACTTCTTTCCCGGCTAACATATCATCTCTTCTCCTTCCCCAAACTACTTCACACCACCACACCCATGGGGTCGCCATTGCCGTAACTGTCTCACTACTCTCTGCTGCTCTCATTTCTGCTATTGCTGCTGCTTTCCTTTACTACCGAAGGAACAGAAAGCTTCATCATACTAGCTCTGATGATAAGACTTCTAGAACAGATAGTCTCCGACTTTACCCGCCCAACACGGCTACCTCCGACGGAATCCATAAGTCTAGGACAACACCCAACAACAGCTCTGAGTTCCTTTACCTTGGGACCCTTGTTAACTCTACCAGAGGAGGTGTTGACACAGAAACTGCTGCTAATTCCAGCAATGCCACTATGAGACTCGGCGTCTCTGCCTCTCCGTATCAGAAACTTGGCTCGCCGGAGCTGAATCCACTGCCCCCACTTCCCAAATACAATTTCAAACGAACCCACAAGGAGGCTCAAGTGGGTTCTGATGATGATGAGGTTGATGAGGAGGAATTCTTTTCGCCGAGGGGTTCTACTGATAGTCCTGGCCATGCTGGAACGAGTTCTCAGAGAGAAACTCAGGGGTTTAAAGTCGACAACTTTATTAAAAGTAGAAGCTTTAACTCCAGGACTCCTTCTTACCCGTGCTCCAAGTCTGGTTCTCCGGCGACTACTGCATCCAACACTCTTTCTCCTCCGGCGAACTTCAGCCCTAGAAGCTTCAAATCCAAGTCACCTGATTCAGTTATGAATTTCACGGCCCCATGTCGACCACCTCCGATACCTCTGTTGTCTTCTCCGTCTTTGTCTTCATTATCTTCGCGATCAGAAAGAGGTTCAGGGAATACCCAGAATTCACCTTGCCGGAAATCTGATGCTTCGGACCAGAGAAGGCAATATGTTCCTGTAAAGCTGCCACCGCCGCCTCCACCTCCTCCTCCACCGAGATTTTGGGAAGCTCCGGCGGCCATGAGAGGAGGGCCTCCGCCTCTAGTGACGCCTTCAAGGCATGTGTTCCAAAACTCTGAGGTGGTTTCCACTGGTGGAGGTGCTGAAGAATCAGATAATAATGGGGTTGGTTTGGAGAAAAGGAGTGAGGAAAGTTCGAAGCCAAAGCTGAAAGCTTTACATTGGGATAAAGTTAGAGCAAGCTCGGACCGGGCAATGGTGTGGGATCAGCTCAAATCAAGCTCTTTTCAGTAAGACAACAAAGCCCAACACTTTTATTATTTCTTTATTTTTTGGTTGTTAAGTGAAAGCTTCTTATTCTTTTATGGCTTAGAATCTAAAGATGTTCATAGCTGTAACTTTAATGGGGGATTCTGTTTTTTCTTTTTTCCTTTTGGCTCTTAAGATTCTTGTTTTAATTTGCAGAGTAAATGAGGAAATGATTGAGACACTGTTCATGGCTAATAATTCGAATTTGTTGCCTAAAGACAATGGTCGTCGACAGTGTTTTCCATCTTCAGTGCAAGAGA
Source organism: Cannabis sativa (assembly GCF_029168945.1). Lineage (NCBI taxonomy): Eukaryota > Viridiplantae > Streptophyta > Magnoliopsida > Rosales > Cannabaceae > Cannabis > Cannabis sativa. The sequence goes on from NC_083601.1 coordinate 48,253,006, forward strand.
ATCGAGTTCTTGATCCAAAGAAGTCTCAGAATATTGCAATATTGCTGAGAGCATTAAATGTCACCATTGATGAAGTGTGTGAAGCCCTTCTGGAAGGTAAACACAATGTTTGTTTGTGAATCAAACTTGCTTCTTTAATTATATTTTACATGATCGCCTTTACCGTTCCTTGATGTACTTGCTAACAGGTAATGCCGATGCACTGGGGACGGAACTTCTCGAAAGTTTATTAAAGATGGCTCCAACCAAGGAGGAAGAATGGAAACTTAGGGAGTACAAAGATGAATCCCCATTCAAGCTTGGTCCAGCCGAGAAGTTTCTCAAGGCAGTCTTGGATATCCCTTTCGCATTCAAGAGGGTGGAAGCATTGCTTTATATTGCCAATTTCGAATCAGAAATCGAATACCTTAAGAGGTCTTTCGAAACTTTAGAGGTAGTTGTTTTCTTTATGTTGTATTGAATTGCATGATATATATGGTACATTGTCCATTGAAGATCCTTAACAACATAACGTTCTTTCCGCAGGTTGCTTGTGGAGAATTGAGGAGTAGCCGAATGTTCATGAAGCTTCTCGAAGCAGTGCTCAAAACTGGAAACCGAATGAATGTTGGCACCAATCGTGGCGATGCCCATGCCTTTAAGCTTGACACACTTCTTAAGCTTGTGGATGTCAAGGGTGCCGATGGGAAGACAACACTCTTGCATTTTGTTGTGCAGGAAATCATCAGAGCAGAAGGATTGCGTCTCTCTGGAGCCAATCAGGATGTAGAATATGACAAAAGTGACCAATCTTCGTACTGGGATGATGTTGAGTTCAGAAAACTCGGCCTGCAAGTTGTTTCGGGGTTAAGTGGGGAGCTCAGTAATGTTAAGAAAGCAGCTGCCATGGATTCAGATGTACTCAGCAATGAGGTTGCAAAACTTACTGGAGGAATTACTAGAGTGGCACAAGTGTTGAAATCGAATGAAGAATTTCCTCTAAAGGAAAGCAGCCAGAGATTCTCAGAGGCCATGAACGGATTCTTGAATAGAGCAGTGCAAGAGATAGAAAAGCTTCAAAGGCAAGAGAAACTTGCCCTGTCCCTAGTGAAAGATTTAACCGAGTATTTTCATGGTAACTCAGCTAAAGAAGAAGCTCGTCCACTGCGAATATTCTTGGTTGTGAGGGACTTTCTTGCAATCCTGGATCAAGTGTGCAAAGAAGTAGGCAAAGTTAATGAGAGAAGTACAGTGGGTTTAGTTCGCCAGTTTCCAAATGCTACACATGTTACAGTTCTACCGTTCTTTCCCGGACTCGATGGAAGGCAACAATTCGGATCATCATCAGACGATGAAACCTCGTCCTCTTCACAGACACATAGCGGATGATTTTGTACTTCAAGAGTTGGTTTCTCTTTTCAGTGTCACTGGGTTGTTTTTCAAGTACTAGTGGGGTGTGAATTGAATGGAGCTTGCTGGATTTTACACGTTAATTACCTTCTTTTTGTAATTATAAATATTATATATGTGACAGTCAAAACGATTTTGAGATTTTGTCAATCCTGTATAATAGTAATTAGTAATCATCATTAGATTTTCTATTATCATTAAAAAGATGAGGTTTTTTATTGACAAGTATCATTGGAAAGAGTTAAACAAGAAAATGAAGCAAATTTGAACAAGTTGCCGTTCTATATCAGTAACTGTGGACCAACTGAAGTGGATGTTTTTATTTATTTTGATGATGAGAGGAGAGGCTACAATTGGCTACTTGCATCAACTGTTTTCATTTTCTTCTTGGGAAAGAAAAAAGATGAGATGAGATGAGAGGCTACAAGTATGGTTGAGGAGTCTCAGCATCCATTCGCTCTAGCACCCGTCTAGCTTCCTCTTCTGTAGCAGGCACAACATTCCGAACAAGTAACCCGTCCTTCACAGCCTCGGGTCTAACGGCGAAAGTAAAATAGAATTTGTTGGATACCTATTAACACAATTGTAGAATAAGAAAACAAAACAAAATCAATATTATATATAAACATACAACAACACTAGCAGTGATACTCAATTTCTGTGGTTTGTTTTTTTTTTTTATTTTTTTCACAACATGATTTCATTTCAAAAAGTTGCGCTTACCTCACTGGACCTTAGCTCAGGCCTTGTAACATGAGCTACAACTTCCACGTTTATCAGAGGTTTAGTGGGGTTCTGAAGTTCCGTGTACAGAACACAAGATTTCAAACGCAGGAAATCTCCAACATCCACCTGCATAATTAATACAAAATCAACCAAACCAGATCTTTAGTACGTAATAAGTAGGCATAATATGGTAATGTGCAATTCTATCTGTTATTTTTAAGTAAATGATATGATGTCATTCATGCTCCAAGGGATACTCACAGGTCTAAGGAAATCAACATGATCAACTTCTAGAAAATGTGTTACCACACCAGCAAAAGAATATGTTGTTGAGAAAGCCAATTCAACAGCTCTACGCATTAAGAATCCTCCAAAAATCCGACCGAAGATATTCCTTTGCTGTGGCTGGCAAATGAAAGAATTCTCAAGGCAAGTATCCTTCATAAGGATGCTGTTTCTGTCTGCAAGGGCAGGCAGGTCACAGAACACACGCCCTTCTGCCAACAATGCATTCAGCCTCTCATTGTGTTCCTTCTCTAACTCCAAGTCTTTTTTCATTTCTCTCTTCTTTTTCCTCATTTTGTTTCTTTCATCTGCTTCTTTCCAAAGCAACTTTTCTTCTTCAGTTTCAGGTGAAATCTGGTTTATTACAGCTGACTTTCCAGTCTTCGAATCGCGGGCAACAAATGTGAAGTTTGCTACAAGAGAAGCCGAGTCTGATGAATCTGGGGATTCTGCAATACAAACAATCTTGATATTGATAGTCATGAATAAACAGAATCAGGTACCTATGAAAGCTAAGATTAATGACACTGACGCACAAATCAAATCGTAGGAATAATAGTGTGATTTTCTTCTACTTCTCCTAAAACAGTGACAAAACATTTCAGTCCTTTTGATTGTGAATCAAAACAAGATATTGTATTAACCAGGATACCATATGTTGTCTGAATCACTTCAAGTTGAATCTCCATGGACGATCGTCCAACCCATGTAACAGCACCAACAATACTCAAATCAGTGTCAATGCTAATTGGTTTCTTCATAACCATTTTGTCAACAGAAGCAGTCACCAATATTAGAGGCCTTGTAATGCCATCTTCATTGGCGCAATGCTGGTCCACAAGCCAACACGTAGAATTTCACAATCAAAATAGGCAACAATGTTGTTGTACAGAATTCAAATTCAAACTAGGGCAATACTGTAATCAAAACCCCAACCTTGAGCCTGGCTAAGAAAAAAGGGAGAAAAAAAAATACAATCTTTATACCTTAAATGCAATGGTTCCAGCAAGAGCATCAAGATCCTCTAGCAACTTTCCAATCCTGATCTCATTCCAAGGATTTCTATAATGTTCCTTGAGTGCATAATCAGAGGAGAGCTTGTAGAGAATACTGGTCCGGCTCTGTGCCGGAGTTTTGGCGACCAATTCGCTCTGCGAAAGATGATCCGCCGTCGGGTCGCCGGGTTTCTCAAACATGCTGGATCGCGCCTCCCAGAGAGCATTTGTAACGGGTGAATTGAACATTCCAGGCCATAAACTGATGGGTTTTCTGATGGAAGAGCCTGCATCAATAGGCTGGGAAATCTCATGGGGTGAGTCTAATGATGATGGGTCTGTGGAAAATGACTTGGTATTGGGGAATCTAAAGAGAAAGATGGAGAATCTCGAAATGGGGTTGGTTCGAATGGTTACGGTGGATGAAGATGATGATTTTGGAATTGGATTGAAGGGAGTAAGAGTGAAGCGAGAGAGGAGTGGTTGAATAGAAGAGTAGCGAAAGGAATGAAGAATCTGTTTCCGGATTCCAATTCCAATGGGTGTCATCATTGTATTCTGAGAGAAGATAGAATCAGAAAACCCCCAATGAACATGAGACCCGACCTTTGTCTTCTTGTGACAGAGACCCAAAGAAAATTCAAAAACCTTTGTTTTGGTTTAAAGAACAGATGAGAATGAGATCCCTTAGAGTTTTGGTTTGGGGTCAGTCTTCAGTTGCGGGTAAATCTATGACTATGGAATATTGCAATGGGTTGTTGAACAACAACTATGGCTATGCCTTTATTCGAGCCAAATAATAATGAATGGTAAGTGAGGATACCTTTATAAAAGTCTTGCTTTTGATATTTTAATTCATTTCTACCTCCTTTTTTTTTGTCTCTCATGACCATGCAGTTGTTCTCTATCTACACCAGTGCATGGAAATGGGAAATTGCAGATGGGGCTTAGTTTACTGGTGCTATGTTCTCTTATTTGATCTGTATATATACAATATCCAAGATTTATGCTTTATCCTATCGTTAGTGAATGAGTGATTACCACATTCAATCACTTTATTGAGGTTGATTATTTGAACAATGATCAAATAAATTCATCTACGACAGAAATGAATTAAAAGAAAAGAACAGAAAATAAGTATCGTTGTAAGTTGCCAAATGATTCAGTGAAACTCCAATGTCATTTCTTTCTATGTTTGAATATTTACATTATATACATGTGTGTATGTATAGGGAGACTGGTAGAGAGGAGAGTAATGAAGGGCATATAAAGTGTCATGTGAAGCTGGAGCGGTGAGCTGGGAATGGTCCCCTTGCATTCTTTGCAGCTATTACTTTGCTTACCAACACTTTCCACTTGGCTTCGTCCTTCTTGCACTGATGCACAACTTTCTCCTTGAAATGGCTTTTAGAAAAGAAAAAGAAAAACCATGAATTATGCCAACTAATTGAAAAGCTGAAACAAAGCATTTTATACTATGAATGAGGGGTTGTTTTACCTGCAAAGTGGGACTTTGCATGTAAGAGGGTCGTTACACAAACGAGAATGCAGGTCAAGAAGCTGCCACATGCGCTTGCAGTGTAGACAACCACCTGGGACACGAGTTTTGCAAATGGAGAAATGGCGGACTAAGGTTTCGAGGCCTTTGCAAGCAGGGAAACCACAAGCAACTTGGCTCCCTTTAAGGACTTTGTCGCGTGGCCCTATTGTTCTGCAACCATCTCTGCATATGTGAACTATGGCTTCCATTGCCTCATGCAGTTGTAAGTACACTTTCTTCTCTTCCATTCTCTTTAATCTCTCTTCTTTTGTCTGAAATCAAAACACATCATTTTATCATAAACAACATAACATAATCATCATAAGAAAAGTGGGAAAGTGGGGTGGATGGTTTATTACAGTATCTGCTTCTACTACTGCTTCTAGTAATTCCTGTTCAAGAGCAGGATTAACGCTCTTCATAACTTTCCAACCTTGTGTTGAAGAAATGGCCTTGAAATGTTTGACAATCCAACGGATACAAACCAAGGAGAGGCGAGGTGCATCGCAGTTCCTTGCCAACTGCAGCACATCCACCACGTTTTCGTTGGTCAACCAACCCTCCTCAATCAACTCTACACAAATCCTTTTCAATGATGAAACTGAGTAGGAGTGTGATAGAAGTAACAGGTGCAGAACAAACTTGTTCAATTCCTCCTTTTCATAGCTGAGCTTGTTTACAAACAAACAAACAAACCATTCTTAATTACCAGACACAATATGATTATGACTTGTAGGGTATAGGATATAAGGATCATTAGATTGAATAGACATACCAGGATGAGTAAAGAAAACGTATAAAGATATGGAGGGCATTGTAGGGTACCCCAGGAATGTTAATGTATCTCATACCATTCTTAATTTTTGCTTGCTCTAATAAATCTGCCAATACTGGTGATGCAGCACCCTGCCAATTTGCAAAACCCAATTCAACAATCTTGAATTATAACATAATTAAATTGATTGAAGTGGGTTGGTTACAGGGATCGTGACTCACCAGAATAAAGGAATGAGCTAGAACATAGGAGGGGGAGGAGGAGGGAGCTTGGTCCTGGCCATGGGTACTGATAACATACACATCTGCACCGTGTCCTTCCTTGAACACTTTGTCCCATGTTTCCAATGTTTCTTTTGGGACAGAGCAACATGAGTAGTACTTGTTGTTGTTGTTTTTAGGAGAAGGAAGAGGAGGAGGAGGAGGAGGAGGAGGAATGGTGGAATTATAGGAGGTGGGTGTGGAAGTAGATGGTGAAGTTTGCTGTGATTCGTCTAAACGAATTTCCAAGTCTAAGGAATAAGCAGTGGATGAGGATGAGGATGATGTTGAAGGAGGTGGTATTGGCCAGGCTGAGTAAATATCAGGGGAAGCCATTGTTAATTAAGTGAGAAGAAGAAAAACTAAGAAGATTATGTATATGTAAATAAAGAAATAAATAGGAGGAAAGGAATGTTTAAGGAAAGAAAATAGATGGAATAGGAAAAGAATCAGAAAGAGAAAACCCCACAAATTGAAATTGGTAAGCTATGGTAAATGGGATTATCTCATCTCATTTAATTAACATTTAAGTAAGTCAGAAAGGAAGGAAGACCAAAGCCAGAAACTTTCTCTCTTAATTATCATCAGAAGGAAGCAATGAAATTGAAAAGGAAGAAAGAAGAAAATAGGTGTGTGTGTGTGTGTGGCTATAAAGGCAGTTACTTATTTGGAAAACTTGTCAAATTAGTATAAAGTCAGAAAACTCAACACAACAGCACAGCAAGAGAACAAGAGAACAATAGATGAGGTGTTGTAATTGTTCAGTCTTGATTTTCACCCAACTCTTTTTTTTTTTTAACTTAATTACACAACCACTCTCAGTCTCATGCACTCACCACTCACCACTATTATTATTATTATTGTTGTTTGTTGCAACATTTAATAATATCATGTCAGATTCATTCATGCCACAATACAAACACAACACAATTAAAATTAAAGTAATCTTTATTGAAATTATATGGTTATTATTATTATTATTATTATTATTATTATTATTATTATTATTATTATTATTATAAATAGAGAGAGGGAGGTAGGATTGGATAATATAATATCATTAAAGTATGAGTTATGAGTTATGAGCATGAAGATGAACGATGAAAGATAAATAAAATCTCAAAAAGAAGCCAAAAACAACATATGGAGGTGGGTGGGACCATGACTCGTGCCAGTGTATCCAATGGGAGAAGGACACGTGGAGATAAAGTGTGTTGGGGCGGCTGAAGAAACAAAAAAGATGTGATCATGTCTCGTGGGCTCCACCTCACCACCCCACCGTCCATTCCTTTTTCAAAAACCAAATTTTGTTTTGGATTACTACCACCATTTTTTATTTTCAACTAAATATCCTTTTTTTTTTCTCATTTCAACAAATAATAATTTCAACTAAATATCCTTCTTTCTCATTTCAACAAATAATAATAATGAAAGTAAAAAATCCTTCTTTTCTTTCTGCTCATAAATTTAAAGCACGACCAATTATGTCATATCCTAAAAACTTAATTAGAAAAATGCCATCTTTCTAAAAAAAAATTTGATAAAGGACAGACCAAGTCAATTGAGGCTTCGAATAATCTTCACCGTATTGCAACCTCTAAACGATCTTTACTGGGAAATTTATATACCTATAATTTTTTCACATATATATGTTAGGATTGATTTAGTTAATTCTCTAAGAAAAATAGTATATATCGTACTTTATTAAAAAGCAGAAATTTTTTAATCACACCTCCAAAAATAATTTTCTCTGCAGAGTAGATAAAATGAGGGAAATTTACATGGTATACTAACTTTTGTTATTTTTTTACAAAAATACTGACAGGCGGTATTTTTTACTTTTTTACTGTGTTTTTTTAAAAGTTTCATACTGCAGTATACTGTATTAAGTTTTCTACTGGTGTTTTTTAGTTGTTCTACTGGTGTTTTAAGTTGTTTTGTTTTGTGTTCTACTGGTGTTTTATAAAAATACGGTATTTTTGTAAACTTTTTTGTGTGATAGTATTTTTGTAAAACTTACCTCAAATTTCAGTATTTTTGCAAATTTTTCTAAAATGAAGTACTAAATTTGGTTGGGCTTTACAATTGGACCAACATAAATATCATGATAAGAAAGAAAATAACAAAAATAATAACGAGAACTTACAAATATATTGGGACAAATATTTTTATAATTTTATTGTACCAACAAGTTTACAAAAATATTGTGTTAAAGTTTTAAAATTACAAAAATAATGTATTTTATTAAAATAAAAAAATAACTCAAAATCAACCCTACAATAATAACTTAACAAAAAACATGGAAGCAACAAAAAGATAACTGCAAATTAATAGAAAAAATAACAAAATATTAACCTAATTACAATAAGAAAACAATATCAACTCCTCAATATATTTTTGTGTTACGATTTTTTTTTACTTAGTTTTGGCAACTTGATTTATCTTTTTCTACTATTACATTATTTTTTTTTCATAGAATTTAGTATTACAACTTTATTCTTTCAATTTTTTTCCTTTTTTCTTTTTAAGTTAGTGATAGTTAAAATAATAATTTATCTTAAATAAATAGTTATATTAATAATAGAAATAATAAAATCTTACGATTTCAAAATAGGATATATAATATAATGGGTAATATATAATTAATATATCAATATCTACTACTACACATCATATCAATTAAAAAAACAAAAAATCTTGTTATTGTACTTTAAAAAAATGTGTCAAAAAATAATAATTTATGAGATCACTTGTTGGCAAGCCTCTCATAACACTTGTTGGCAAGAGGTATCACCATTAATTCTACTAGTTGCCTATTTTTATGAGATTGGTGATGACTATCATGATAATCACATTTTCTTTGATTGTTCTTTTTCTAAGCAACTCATGCATATTATTCATTCTTAGCTTGGTAATATTATTTGGCTGATTCAGAATTACTTCTGTGGTTGAATGATCACCGAGATCGTAGTCTTCTTCATAGGGTTGTTGTGGTAGTTTGTGCAGCTGTAATAAATTTTATTTGGTGAAATCAAAATACTTGTATTATTGAACAAAATATTTTTATGTTTTCTTATGTGAATAATTTGATTAGAGTAGCTCTTAAAGCAAGATTATTACTTGTTGAAAGGAGGAATCTCTCTAAAAGGGACCAACAGATTTTTGATTTTGTTTGTAACATGTAAATAAGTCTATCTTTTGTTGTTTTGGAAATGCTGGTCTTTGTAGCATTTACTCTGTTTTGATTAATAAAATCTCTCCTTTAATATAAAAAAATAATCTTAATTAGTATTTTATAAGGAAACAAAACATAATTATAAATAAAAGGTAGTTTCAAGTTACAGATATTATGTTATTTTTTATTATTTTTTTAATTATTCATAACCATTCAATAATTATCCAATAGTCAAAATTAGTGTAACCATCGTAGTTGTATATTTGACGTAACCATTCAATAATCACCTATATATATTTAATAAAGATTTGATATATTATTAATTAAGCAAATTGGCTAAAAAAAATAGTTGGATGAGCTTTGACACCTACAACTTCAGCTATACTCGGCTGAACATAACCAAGCAACAATTTTGACTCGGCCTCAACAGGGTCGACCCTGAGTTGAAATGGACCATAGGTAAATTTTTTTTTTGGGATCCTTACTATAAAGACAAATGGTCGGCCCTGGGCCTCAACTACATTACCACCATTATCACGTGCTATCCAACCAACCCAGGGTTGGGCATCCGATCTAATTCAACTTTTTTTACTTATCTGATCCAATTAAATTAGTTATTATATTTGAAAAGTCATAATTCGATCCAATTCAATTAGATCTCAAATCCAATTTAATTCAATTATTAATTGGATTTGATCGGTTTTTTAAATTAGATATCTAATTACACACATAAGTTTTAATATTAACTTAAAATATAAAGAAAAATATGTAAAAATAAAATATTACCATTTATTTAAGTATAATACTTCGTAAAAATATCATTGTTACAAGTGTAATGTAACTTAAAATTTAAAATAATTAAAACAACAATATTACCAAGTAATAAAATAGAACAAAACATCATGAAAATAAATAAATAGAACAACTAAATGTTAAAAATTTAACAAAAAAAAAAAGATCACTAATACATGATATAATAATTATATATATGTTTACATTGAAAAAAAAAGTTAATTGATAAATAGAATAATTAGTTATTATAATTGATGGTGATGTACTTATTTTATTATTTTTTATGTATATTATTTTAAATTATTGTTTTGAAAGTTTATAAAGATAGAGACATTTTATGTACATTCAATATAAAAGATTCAATTAAAGTTGGCGGATGCAATGGAAAAGATTGACTTAATTTATGTAAATATTATAGTTTATATATATTGCCATATTTTAATTTGTAGCCCGTAATTCAATAGTTATAATATATTGGTCCATTATGCATGCATTCAATAATAAAAACACCTCAATTCAATTTGAGGAGTGAAGATGTTATTACATACTTTTATTGTAAAACACACACACATGACCACCTTATCTCTACATAGCAAAAATGCACTACACACAATACGATCGAAAAGTGCTTATTGGTTGTTATAATTATTAGTAATATGAAAGTGATTGGTTGTTATATGTAATATATTCTTGAATTGAATGTTTTGGCAACAACCAGTCCATTTTACAATAAATGAGTACTATTGGAAAGGGCACTCTATGCACAATATATATTACTACAAATGTAATATTAACAAAGTAAGATCCTACACATGGAATGGAGTCTCTTTTTCAGACTTTACCACATCATTCTCAAAAAGTATATATGGCCTATATGTGTATTTTAATTTATTTTTATAAAAAAAATGGTGTTATATAAAATTGGTTAAAATTAGCACATTTTAAAACTTATACCAAATTCAACACAAAAAATAATAATAATAATAATATTATTTTTTATTAACATAATTAATATATTTTTTTATATTTTTTTTCAAAAAAAATAATTTTTTATATTTTATTTATATATTTAATAGAATTGTAATAAAATTTCATAATTTTGTTGACTTTTGTATATGAAAAAAATTAATTTTATCCCTAATGTATTGTAACACTATTATAAAATACTAATGATGTTTAGAACCTTCTAGACGTGTCTCTTTGTGATTAATTAACGATACTCTCAAAAAGTTATTATATTAAATTATATAATATTCAATATTTAATTGCACCAATAACGATATAACATTGAAAAAAGTTAAATACGGGTACTTTTTAGTATTTTTCATAAAAATTGGACTAATATTAACTCAATTTGTAAATTAATTTTAGCTCAAATTATAAACTATCCATTAGAGATGGTGTAATGTATGCTATATATTTATTAAAAAAAGAAAAGAAATTGAGGTGGAATTTGACAATCTATATAGTAAAGGGACGGAGTATATATATTTAGTGAACAACCAGTCCAATATATAAATAATAAAGAAAGAGTAGTAATTGATACGGCACAGCACATTATACTATAAATATTAGACTAGTATACAAGTAGTGATGTGAATGTGAATGGCAGTGGCAATGGCAGCAGAAGCAGGTTCAGGATCAGGATCAGGATCAGGTTATGGTGGTCATGTGTTAGTGGTTCCTTATCCAAGTCAAGGCCATATCAACCCACTTCTTCAATTCTGCAAGAGACTTGTTTCACACCACAATGGACTCACTGTCACCTTTGCCACAACTCTCTTCATCTCCAAAACATTCACTCCCAACCCCAACAAACTCCCTCCCTCCATCCACTTCGACACCATATCAGACGGCTTCGACACAGGCGGCTTCGTCCAATCCTCTGGCGTGGATGACTACCTGAGCCGACTCCAAGCTGCTGGCTCCAAGACACTGAGCCAGCTGATAGAGAGGCACAGGCAGTCCAATAACCCAATAGGGTGCGTTGTGTATGACTCATTCTTGGATTGGTGTCTTGATGTGGCCAACAAGTTTGGATTGGCTGCAGGGCCCTTCTTCACTCAGTCCTCAACTTCTAACTACATCTACTATTCTCTCCACCATGGGTTACTCAAACTCCCAATCGACTCATTTCCTGTGTCAGTTGAAGGATTGGAGTTTCTGTCATCACTTGATGAGATGCCTTCCTTTGTGGGTGTCCCTGGTTCTTATCCCGCTTACTTTCAGATGGTGTTGAATCAATTCTCTAACACACACAAACCTCACTTTGTCCTCGTCAACTCTGTTTACGAGTTTGAACAACAGGTTCTTTAATTAATTAAATCCATTTTATTCTTTTCTTAATTAATATATCAAAACAAGAAGATAACAATATTGTGATCATCATCATCATCATCATCATCATCATCGTCATCATATAAATAGATAGATATAGATGTTGTGTCAGTGTGTGTACAGTGTATTAATTACTATTGAAGGTTTGGCTTACACGCTTATATGTGTACAAAACAAAATAATTAATCTTCTTTTGCATCATTACAATAAGGACGGTAAGACTAAGATGGAAACAAATTAGGAGGGATTCAAAGAAAATTAAACGATTTATGTTGTTTCCTATAAATAATTACAAGTTTCAGAAAATTTCCTTATATCAAAATTATTATTTTGTTTGTTTATATAATTTTAATTTCAATAATTATTGGTAATTTAGTAAATTTATATATATTTTGTGTTTTTTAGGAAAACTTTATTTATATACACTCTATTTTTTAAAAATCTCTTTTTATATTTTTTCAAAATTCTTTTTCACATTATATTTTTTTTTTTAAATATCAATAGTTATTTAAATTTTACTTTTACATTTTTTTAAAAATTATTTATATTTTTTTAATTTTTTTCTAATAAAATTTCATATAATATTTTATTTTAATTTTTGTTTTAATATTTTTTTTAAAAAAATTATTTTTATTTTATAAATATATTTTTTAGGAATATGTGAAGGAAGATTTTTTTTTTTAAAAAAATTAGTAGATTAAAGATACATATATATATTTTATATAAAATAATAAAATTAAAATTGGGTGTGCTTTTAAATTATTTGGGTGGAAATGAAATTCACTTTTTTTTTTCCTCTAAATTTAACATACCAAACTAAACAAGTAATCATAAGGTTAGTAGTGCTCAATGTATATCATATGTGTTATTGGTTTAGGTCTCACAATTCATAAAGTGTGTCACCTCTGTACTGTAATTACACGTGTAATGTTATTAGTATAGTAACTGTAAGTGTAATTCTCTTACACGTACGTAGGTTTAATAAATAATGATATGTGTCATGTGTGTAATGAATCTCAACAGGTGGTGGATTGTATGTCAAAGGTTTGTCCAGTGCTAACAATAGGGCCAACAGTTCCACTGTTCTACCTAGACAAGAGCTTCCAAGACGACAATGAATATGGATACGATCTGTTTGAGCCAGACTCCTCTGCTCCCATCATACAATGGCTCAACACTAAGCCACCAAAGTCAGTTGTATACGTGGCCTTTGGAAGCATGGCAAGCTTAAGTGCCACCCAAATGGAGGAGCTGGCATTGGGTCTCAATGCCACACACTTCAACTTCTTGTGGGTTCTTAGGTCCTCAGAGGAACGGGCAAAGCTTCCTCCTAACTTGGAAGAGGAAATAGGCGAGAGAGGTCTCATACTGAATTGGGTACCCCAAATGGAGATCCTATCACATGGGGCTGTGGGGTGTTTTTTCACTCACTGTGGCTGGAACTCAACTGTTGAGGCACTGAGCTTGGGAGTGCCAATGGTGGGAATGCCCCAGTGGACTGATCAGCCCACTGATGCTAAGCTGATTGAGGATGTGTGGAAGGTTGGGGTGAGAGTGAAGGTTGATGAGAATGGGATTGTGGGGAGGAATGAGGTTGAGAATTGCATAAGGCAAGTTATGGAAGGGGACACAACCTCACACTTCACACACAATGCTAACAAGTGGAGGAATGTGGCTATACAAGCAATCTCTCAAGGTGGCAGCTCCCACAATAACATTCGTCAATTTGTATCAAAACTACTAAATAATAATTTTACAAAATAGTTTTTATGTATGTTTACACTTTACATAGTGGTCATTTTTAGTATATGTGTGTGCTTGTGTGTGTGTGTGTGTGACGGTACCTACTTTGTGTTGCAGTAAATAAGTTAGCTAGCTAGCTAGCTTATGAAATCATATTATTATGATTGTTGAATAATTGCTCTTGTTTGTTTTTTGGGTGATAAATTAATAAAGTTAAGTAAGATTTCCTTCTCTCTCTCTCTCTCTCTGGAATGATGACGTGATTATTCTCTCTTTAAAAACTTAATGGAATACTATTTAAGGATCTAATAAGATACTGGTGAGATGGATAATAAGCCTAGAGATTATAGTTGAGTTAATATTGGCCTTATATATAGATAGTACCCTTCTCTTATTAATTAATGTAGAATGTTATAACTAATAGAGATCGTCCGTTGAGTCCGATGTTATATTTACATATTTTAGGCATAATATTAATTAATACAGAATAATTACTATTATATTCCCTGCAAAAAAAAATAATAATACTATTATACAATATGATATGTAATTTTATTTTATTATATGATTGTTCGCTGAAAAATGAGAACGAAGTAAGTATAATTTATATATCATATAATAAAATTATGATTCTATAGAAAACACAGACAATTGATTTGATCGTATATAATATTCATAGTATACAACAAAACTATTCCAACACAATTATACATTTTTGAAGAAAGAAAGAAAGAAAGAAAGAAAAAAAGAAAAGACTTGGACTTACTAACCCATCCTCTCTCTCCCCTTCATTAATAATTATTTATTTATTTATTCTTGTAAGAAGCGGCAGCAGTGGCAGCTTCATCTCTGACACAAGTGAGTGTGTTGTGTGTGTGTGTGTGTGTCCCCTTTTCATTTCCTGCAGATTATTAAACACATTACACAATTGCAAACCAAAACCATAGAATATATTGTTATTTATTCTAATAATGATTCCATTTTACGTACCAAGGAAGTTTAAATGTGTCTTTCCACCATCCCTGCTTAGAGCAATTTGTAACTATCCTCTGCAAACGTACAATTATCTCTGAAAATGTTGGCCTTACAACAGGCTCTGGATCCCAACATTCCTCAATCAACCTGCATATTACTATTACTATTACTAGCACATTCATGATTCCAGAAGATGGGTTGATCACATTCATGAAATCAAACATACTCTTTTAGATCTGGAGGATAATTCTTTGATTTGTTTCTAAATGGTGGTCTATTTCTTTCTAAGCACATCATTTTCGCTGCCTCTTCTGAAGACTTGGGATGGAATGGCTGTATGCCCTCTATCATCTACACACATCCACACACAAGGAACAGTTAAAAATTCAGCATATAAAAATGGAAACAGAAAACAGATACACTAACCATTACTAACTTCTACTTATCAATATATATATATATATATATATATAAATATATAACACGTGCATTATATAACAGAAGCCAAAAACACACACAAAAAAAAAAGCATACACCACACCACACCTCATATAAAATAAGACCGAAAGAATATGCATCAACACTTCTGTCAAATATTTCATCTTTGTAAACCTCTGGTGCCACATATAAACCTACACACAATGCAAAATTAATTTATTGCTAACCTTTTCAAAAAAAATTAATTTATTGCTAGGAGGTTCATATTATTTCTAGAAAGAGAAGAAAGGGACAGTAGTAGGTTGAGTTTATTATGCAAGAACTTACTTGATGGATCAATTTTACACCCAGCTTGTGCCAGTTTTGCCTTATCAGGTGAGATTGTCGACAATTTTACCAAACCAAATCCAGATACCTTCAACTGACCTCCATTATCCAGCAAAATATTTCTGGCACCTTACGAAAACTTAAAATATTAAAGAAGAGTACATTGCAACAAGGACAAAATAATAATATATTTGTGTTTGCTATAAACTTTTGCATTTAGTTGTCTTACTTTGGCTTTAGATCACAGTGAATAATTGGGTCTGGTTTACATTCATGAAGATAATTCATTCCCCTGATGACAGGAAATGGAACAAGCAATTATGGTAGGAACGAATAAAAACAACCAAAAGCTTAAGGCAGTCACAATTTTATACCACTCTTTATCAAAAAACAAAACATTCATTCAACGATATATCAGTACATTCAAATATCTATTGCTTGAATCTTAAATAAAACTGCAGCAATGCACTTGCCTAGCTATATCAAGAGCAAAGCGTAAGGCTTTGGATGGGGAGAGCCTTCCTTTCCTCTGAAGATAGCTTCCCAAGTTACCCTAGAAGATTACAAATAAAAATAAATAGAAAAAAGGTCAGCATCATGATTCATATGGTGACTTTGTGAGGTTTTCCCCAGTAAGGGCTACACGCCTCTGAAAGTCATTTGAAAAGAGTTACACATTTGATATGCATGTGTTATTAAAAAAGTGGATTTATTTTTTCCTTTCAAGCTGCATGCCCCTGTTTTTATTCTTGGGCTAATTCTATACATACCTACAATACAGAGAATCCAAACTCCGGAGATGCTTCATGATGAAAATGAGGTCAAACATTACTATGGTAAAAATTGAAGTCCTTGTCAAGTTACATTGTCTTTTTTTTTCCTGTTCTTATATACAGAGAAAATTATTCACACCTTTTCCTCTTTCCATCTCTTTATCATTTCATTGAGTTCATTAGATTACTATCAATGTTCTTATAAGAAAAGAATATTTGCATTAGTGTGCATGTGTGGGTATGCAGATGTGGGGAGAGAAAAAAGAGTTGGGTGTGTGCTTACTTTTGGATGATATTCTAAAACAATCATCATGGGCATATTCTGGGTCACAGCGCCAACAAATTGTACAACATTAGGATGTCGGACCTTTTCTAACAAGGTTAGCTCATGTTTGAAGGCAGTTCTGTCAGAATAAAAAACGAAAAATCAGATGTACAATGGCATCTATGTCTACTGCTTGTTACGCCATTTTAGTAGTTACATTGCTACACCTGCGAAATGTAATATGGTAAGTTGGATGGATTTAGACTTACATGTTTTCAGGGTCTGACGAGGTATCCTTGTCAAGTATCTTCACAGCAACCTTTGTACCATTCCATTTAGCCACTTGATATGTTCCCTGAAACGATGTAGATAAGATAGTAATCCATTTATGTTACAACTCCAATAAAATAAAAATACTTGTACCACCAATATTACCAGTAGATGTTTCTCCAAATTATTATGATTATCATTTTAAATAAAATTTACTCATTTGTTCCATAGTAAAGTATAATGTTGAAGAAACCAAAAGAAAAATAGAACTCTCTCTATCGACAATGCTTGTGATCAGCAGAAAGAAACAATAATGTTCAATTTTTTTGAAACAATTTGACAAATGAACAGTACCTTTGTAATTCCATCACTCTTCCGAACCTGGAGCTCTAACGGATTAAGCTCGTATTCAGGAACTTCCCGAGGATTTGCAACAGCCATGGGTGTCTTCCTTGTTTTCTAATGAAAAAAAAAGAAAGAAAACAGAGACAAAAACAAAAAGGAAAATGTAAGGCTGAATAGATAGATAATAATAGGCATCATGAGAATTGAGAATTGAAATGATGATAGGTACCGGAACTTTGGCTCCACGAGCTCTCAAAATATTGTAAATTTCTTGATTCCCATAATATTTGGCATCTGCAGCTGCCTGTCCAATCCAGATATGAGATATGAAACGGAATATAACATAGGCAATAGTAATGTAGAGAGAAAAGGAAACAAACGCACGGTGCTGCCCCATCGATCTCGAGCGTCGATATTGGCTCTGCGGCTGAGCAAGAGCTTGACGACGTCAGGGTGGCCTTCGCAGGCAGCGATGTGGAGAGCGGTGCGGCCATCCAAATCGATGCTGTTGACATCAGTGCCTTCGTCTAGCAAGTCCTCGACGCCCTTGGTGTCCCCACGGCAGGCGAGGAAGAGTAGCTGCATGGTGGAATCGAGGTTCTCCGGGACGGAGAGCTTGTTATCGTCATC
This sequence comes from Cannabis sativa, assembly GCF_029168945.1. Taxonomy (NCBI): domain Eukaryota; kingdom Viridiplantae; phylum Streptophyta; class Magnoliopsida; order Rosales; family Cannabaceae; genus Cannabis; species Cannabis sativa. The sequence continues at coordinate 48,271,046 of NC_083601.1, forward strand.
GGATGGACTCCGGCGAATGGGGTCTAGGGAGGACTGCCTGCCGAAACTGAAGCGGAGGTTGGTCTTGCGCGGGTCGAGGGATGATTGGCGGGTGAATTGTCTGCTGAAGGAGCGACGGAGGGATCCGGCGCCGGCGGAGAATTGGCGAGAGATACCCCGCTTCAATTGGGCAGCTATGTTTTCCATATAATTGTAATAATGTTTTTTGTTGTGAGTTTGATTAATTGGAAAGAATCACATGAGAACAAAACAATGGAGTTGGAATTTGGGTTGATTCGGATCGAGAGCTTGAGAAGAGAAGAGAGAGCTCTCGATGCCGATTGTGGGATTGGATTTTGGAACTAATTTTGTCCAAAAACAAAAACAACCAACCAACCAATACTCTCCTTTAAAACAGCTACACCTCTCTTTCTCCTTTCTTCTTTCTTTCTTCTCAAATTATTATTATTATTAACAATACTCTTTCTCTTTCTTCATTTTCCAATCTTCATTAATTAATTAATTAATCTATTAATAATTAACTATTAGTTAATTATATGATGGTCGCGGGCAGCGGCTATCCTATCTGTCTTTTCTTTTTTTTAAGTAATGTTATATTTTATAATAATATTAATATAGGATTAGCTTTATGAGGATTGAATTGAATGTAAAGGAAAGGAATATACATGTGAATTTGATGTAAAAGTATTTATATTTATTATTCCATTGAATTTGGTATAAGTAAAATAATAAAATGGAAAAGATGTCGGTAGTGTTAGATACTCGTCCAAATTAAATAGAATTAGAATAATGAAATTGAAATTGGACTGAGTCTTTTGTTTGAAATAATAAAATGTTAATTGGAAATGGAAAAGGGAATAATTGTCAAATTAGTAGGAGACGTCCCTGTGGATTCGGATCTGGATTACGCGGGAAACAAAGGGGAGGGCCCCAACCTAATTACTTGCCTTTTTCCTTGTCTTCTACTTGAATAATATTAATCTATTCTATTCTATTCTATTCTAACACTACAAACACACAGAAAGAACCTCTTTACTTCACTTGACTTTTGTATATTATCTTAATAATAGTACTGCGGCTGCTTGGCAAATTGGCAATGGCGTCTCTCAGATTTTACTAGTAGTAGTATAATACTACACCTCATTCTCATTTGCTGAGTTGTTTTTACTACTACTACTACTACTACTACTTGGATTGGTTTGTCTTTGTGACTTGTGACTGTTACCCTGCACGTGGCTGTTTTATTATTGGTGTTGTAAGTGAGCTTTGAACTGGTCATTAAATAAAAACAAAACAAAACAAATAATTGCATCCCTCCTCAATCCAAATTCCAAACCACACTTCGCCCAGTCACAATCCAGTCCCCTCCACAACAACTACCTATACCCTACATTCCTAAACAAAAACTACAATCTCTTCTCTTCTTTTCTTTTTCTAATTATATACTCTAATCATTCATTGTAAAAATAGTCTACAAATTTGAGCACAACATGACCCATATATATTTATGATACGACAAGTATTTACACAGCTCTACCAAAAGTATAACCATACAAATAAACTTACCAACAACCCATAAATAAACATTCACCCATTCAATTCAATTCATTTTTAATTCACTCTTAAATGAATATTGGTGATCACCACCATTCATTCTTGTTGACATGACATTCAATTTAGGCCTAATTACTCTTCCAACACCATATATAATCATATCCCTTATTTGTTGGAGTTTCACAAAAATCCCACTTTCACCCTCAAAAGACCAATAAACATTTACTTATATATCTCATATGGTAAAACCAAAATAAAAAAAGGAAGAGACATTCTTTATTACTGAGAAAATTTCACAGCATACAATAAATTCTAACTCAAGCCTTCAGTAGGCACGCATGTGCCTATACATTATAAAATCCATTAAATAAATAAAAAAGGAAGAAAAGTCTACACTTTACTCTACAATGGTAAATTTCAACTCACGAAAAACTCTTCCAGATCAGTAAACTTTGGGCCTTGCTACACGCAAAAACAATCCTATTATTATAAGACTGTCTTTCTGTCCAGTGTCCAACTAATTCACAGCTGGTTCAACACAAAAACTACTCACTATGAATTAATAAAACATCATATTATTCTCAAATTCATCTTCATCCACCACTAAAACAATCAAGCTCTACTTCCTGCGCTTGAGAGGTCCAGTTTTGTATCCAGACTTACACGGCTTTCCCCAAGGTGTCTGAGAAGTCCTTCCCCAGGCTCCACTACTCTTACTTCGACCCTCACCTCCACCGTGAGGATGATCAACTGGGTTCATTGCCACTCCTCGTACAGTTGGCCTACGACCCAACCACCTGCTTTGCCCAGCCTTTCGGAGCTTCTTAGCCCCGTGGCTAGGATTTGACACGACACCAATGGAGGCCCTGCACCGAGAATCCACCCACTTTTCAGAACCGGAAGGGAGCCTAATGAGACATTTACTCGATGAAGGTTCTTTGAGAATCTTGGCACAGGTTCCTGCAGCTCGAACAAGTTTGCCACCTTGACCAGGGTTCACCTCAATGTTGTGGATAATAGTTCCAATGCGCATAGCCGCAAGAGGCATGCAACTTCCAATCAAGGTATTGATATCAAGATGAGCCAACTGGTTCATCATACTATTTTGCAATGACTGGGTGCCTTTTTCAGCCACATCTACAGAAGCACAACAAAAATATGGTTGAAATCTTTGCCTGCTTAAGCTTTGTAGCGTTTAGGCTTTAGAAGCCTTTTCTAATCACGTAAACCACAAAACAGAAAAAAGAATCAATCTTGTTTTTCTTCCACAGGATTCTGAACATATAATAAAATGACTATCACTCTAAATTCACAGTGATTCTCTTCTTTCACTTATTTTCATTTTTCTGTAATTAATAATAATGTTCCTTTTACCACAATTAGGGAAAAGCGAATATAAGCTTTGAAATACAATGTCCATATCAGAATTATAAAACGTTAGAATTGGTGGTAGAAGAAAACCAGTAGTGAAATTGCGGGAGGTGAAAGCCGAGGGGCGGGTCAAGTAGTTGAGGAAGGTGGATGAAGCAGTACGGATTCTCCATGAAGCCATTTAAATTGATCCCAAAATCTCTGCAACTCTGCTTCTAGGGTTCTAACGCTGCAAAAAGGAAAGCACAATGATGTCTTGAACAAAAGAGGTGAAACACAATCATAGTCCAATAATTAATAAATCAATCCACAACATTTACTATATAATATAACATATATTGCCACAAAGAAAAACAAAAAGGTTTTCAGAGCAGCAAAAGAAATAAAGTATTTCACAACATTGGAGCTAACACAATTAATAGACATATCATTGAGCCATCCACAAAAATGTACTTGTTTTCCTAGTCTAGTTCCTTAGTAAAAGAAAATTACAGCTATGGAAAAAGATAGAATAAAACAAGAATGGAGGGTACACGGCCATCTAAAACAAACAAAGCAAATAATAAGAAAGGGAAATAACATTACACGATTCCTAGGAACAAAAGAAGAGCATAACAACACAACAATGTGATTCCAGAAAAAGAAAAGGCAAGAAAGTCCAGAATCATACATACAATAAACTAAACAAAGCACACAGGCATATATCCACATTTATGTTCTATCACATGTTGGAAAACCAAAGCATTTCATTTTCTCAAAGAAACCAACTACACTTGGTTCCGAAAGGAATGGTATAAAACACTGAAAAACTCTACTAAACCCAATCAAATTTATGTAACAAATAAGTTTATTGGAACATCAAGTTTAATTTAAAAGAATCCAAAACTCAGATGAAAAAGGTTCAAAAAAAAAAGTCGGGACTTAACATACCAAATTACTAAAGCAATTGAGCATATAATAAAATCAGAAACTCCCTAAACAAGTCTCTTCACAAAAAAATGGTGTAAACATGACACATGTTTTAAATCGAATGAAAATTCAACTATACATAATGTAAAAGTCCAACAAGAAAATGATAAACAAAAGCCATTTCGATGATGAATTGAACCCGCGTAACTGATTTAATAAAATGCAGAGAGAGGGAGAGAAAGATCTGAAAAAAGAGAGAATTATATTGCTCAATATATAAATTTCAGATCAGTGTTACCCATTGAATCTATTTCACCAAAAACTACTACAACCATCTTCAGATATTAGCTCAGCCTACTAAAGAAAATGACTTTATCTATACCAAAAAAACAAAGAAACCCATGAAAATGAAAAGAAAAAAAATTGATTACATCCAACAAGTACGCATATTAGAATACATCCAATTTTGTAGGATCCACAATAACTATTTGAGACTTGTGAATTAATTCCCTTCCATTACAAATTTGGCAGAGTTTCAAAAACACAGATTCTTATTATTATCATTGTATTTTTTATAAGATGGTAATTAATTTCAAATGGATTCTACTTGAACATAAACAAGAAATGTTTTTCTAGATGTATAAGAACTTCTTATGCTAAAAAGCTGATAAAAGACTTCTAGGAGTTATAGTACCTAAGCTGATAAGCATTACTAAGAGAATTAGAGAGACACAAAACATGACATTCTTATATTTAATTTATGATTTAGCAGTACTTTTTGATTTACCGAAGTTATAAAAAACCGAACAAAAGAAATTCATTGTTATAAAATCAATAAATAAAAAAAAAAGTATAGCCACAAATTAATATCTCAAAACCCTAAAGGAGAAGACCCAAATCAAAACTCAGTCTCAAACATTCATCCCCAATAATTATGTTATCCTTATTGATATTAAGAGGCCATTCCTCCGTGAATAGAAAAATGATTGCTGTATACTTATTCCAAAATGCGTAGGCATGATGAATTTCTATATACATTCAAACACATGAAACAAGGATTGCATCATGAATCCATAAAAAAGCAACAGAGAGCATTGTGATAGTGGTTGTTGTATCATATGAAGAGGCCAAAGCCAAAAGATACGAAGATGGAAATGGAGGGCATTACCAAAAGCCGTTGAAGAAAATCAATCGTCGACCATGAAGAGGAGAGAACGGCGTCGAACTTGAGGAGATGGTCCTGCGCAGAGAGAGAGGCCACCACCGTGAGGCAAAACTGGATGAGTTGTTTAGGAGTTGGAGTTTAGGGCTTTCATTCTCACTCTCCAACTCTCCCCTCCTTAACCCATTTTTATTTATTTATTTTTTTGTTTATTTGTTCTTTTAGGGGGTTTCTTCAATTATTTTTGGAAATTTTGCCCTTAAATACTAAAATACATTTTTTATGGGATTAAAAATTTGTTATCTGTAGTTAAAATATTTTTGTTATTTTAAGTTTTAAGGAGCCGTTTGGTATGCAAGTGTTAGTTTATGGGAATAGTAATATTATGATAATGACTGAAAATATGAAGATTACTTGAAATAGAATGTGACAACTTTTTTTTACAATAATATTTTTTTTTGTGTAAAATTCTAATGAGTGATTCTATATTGAACCTTCTTAAAAGGAGTGTAATTATGAACTCTCTACTTGTTTCAGTATTCATCTAATTTTTTTTTCATATTCATATACTTTATAATTATTTAACATATTCTATAAAATTTTAAAAAAACAATATTCAAAGAGTCTATTTTCCACGTATATTTACTAATTAGTGACTAGTTTTATACATGTCATTTATTATGTAACTAAGTAGCATATGGAATGCTATTTTGCTTGAAGTGAACACAATGACCCCTCTTGCTATATATATAGACTATGTTTGAGGGACATGTTGATGAGGGTTTGTTAAGTATAGAGTAATAGTACTGTACTAGTACCCAGTTGAAAAGAGAACAAGTCAATCATCTTCTTGTTACATGTTTGACACAAGAAAAGTTTAAATCATGCAGTGCAGAATAAGCAATACATATACCACTCCCACACAACGCTTTTTCATACAAAAGTTAAACTCATAGAATGGAAAGTATGGGGACTGATTTCTAAATATTTGAAACTCTTTCACATTACTAGACTGCAACGTGAATGGGTTTTATCATGAATGCTATTATTAGAGTTTAACCAACCAAAGTAAAGATGAGAATTTATGATGCATTTTAATCATGAGAAATGGTGACAACTTGCTTTCCCACATTGCGGCCGGAGAAGAGTCCCACCAGAGCTTCAGGGGCGCTATCAAGGCCTTCAGCTATGTCTTCGAGGTACACTATCTTTCCTTCTTTGATGCCAGGAACAACCATGTCAAGAAACTTCTGGTAGAGGTGATAGTACTCACCCACCACGAAACCTGTAATCTTAGCTCGCTTCACAATCAGCTGCATCAAGTTATGTACCCCTTCTGGATGCTCAAGGTTGTACTGCGAGATCATTCCACATGCTGCTATTCGAGCATGGACTCTCAGGTTCAGCAGCACAGCGTCCAGCATCTTTCCCCCAACGTTTTCAAAGTAAATGTCTATGCCTTGAGGGAAATACCTGCACACACAACCCAACATTACATTACATTATTATTATTACTATCAACCAATTACACTCAGATGTCGGAATCATTAGTTTGTTGTATTTGACGTGCATTATATAAGACTTGAGAAGAGAGTGTATAATCAACTTGTGCTCTCTATAGTTTATTTGACAAACGCCATTGCTGCCTTGTGAATGGTGATTTACTTTTACTTAGTTGTTTTGTGTCTTTCAGTTTTTGTTGGTATATATTGTTCATCTCAGCAGACAAGACAATATATTAGATATTTATGTATGATATCTGATCTGAGTGAGTCTTTCTTGACGGTGTTTACCTTTTGAGAGCTGCATCCAAATCGGGCTCTTCTTTATAGTTGAAAGCTTCATCAAATCCGAACTTGTTCTTAAGCAAATCCACCTGTGAAAAAAAGGAACAACAATAACAATAAATAAAAGAAATTTAGATTATTAGATTTGATGGTTAGTACTAGGAGAGAGAGAGAGAGACCTTTTCTTTGGTTCCTGCACTCCCGACAACATAGCAACCCAAGAGTTTTGCAAACTGGCCAACAAGCTGACCTACTGCACCAGATGCAGCTGACACATACACATACTCCCCTTTCTTAGGACTACAAAGCTCGTACAGACCAACGTAGGCAGTCATTCCAGGCATACCTATGTATATATATTTTAAGCCCAAATGAGTCATGTAAAAAGAGTAAGAACGAAAACTAAAACAGGGTCCATGACTGATTGCAGAACTTCAAGGCAAAAAGTGGCTATCTTTCATATCAGTAAGTTAAGTAGAGTTCTTCCACTTAATTAAAAGACTTGCTTAAATCAGATATACAGATGAAATTGATTAACCCCAATTTATGATAGTAATGAAATTTAGTACCAAGAATTCCAGTATAGTAAGAGAGAGGAATATCAGTGGTATGTTGGATTTTGAAAAGGCCTTGGGTTGAGTTGAGGATGGTGTACTCTTCCCAACCGGTCATCCCCCAAAGGAAGTCTCCTTCGTTGAAATTAGGATCCCCAGATTCCAACACTTTACACACACCATACCCAGTGATGGGCTGCATTCATTCACATTATTCATACAAATATTATAACAAGATAAGAGTTCAAAAAAAGAAAAAACAGAAAGACAGACAGAGATAATGAGATATGGTATACTGACTGAACCAGGGTTGAAAGAATCAACATAAGATTCACGTTGGCTCATTCGGCCTCGCATATAGGGATCGCATGACAAGTAGAGATTCTTAAGGAGGACTCCTTTGGAGGATTGGGGCAGCTTCAATTTGAGAGTGGAAGAAGTGATGGCCATGTCTGATTCCTTGGGAAAACCTCTCACATAGTCCTTGAGCAATACTTGCTTGTTCTTCACTTCCGCCATTATTGCTTGCTCCCAATCCCAATTCCCAAACTACACAGCTCGGTGAGACCGGTTTTTCTCTTCTTCTTCTGTATTCTCTATTCTCTAATTCCAACAATGGCTATGATTAGCTCGGTGAGACCAGACTATTATTATTGCTTCTCCTAACAAATCACATAAAACCCCAAACTTGATTTCAAAAAATAAAAAATAAAACCAAACCGACAATACAATTACGTGGCACCTCCACAACAAGTCCTAAACCTTTATATCCACCAAAGTGTGAAAACGTGGGTAGAATGTCTGTTCAAACATATCAACATATAATTGATTCGTCTTATTAACATCCCACCAAGCCAAGCTTAATAAATAAAAGAAAAAGAAGGGTCAATGTCTTCTCTGTTTTTTTTTTGTCTTAATTTCTTTGTTTCTGTTGAGAATGCTATTTCTATCTAATCCTAAAAGTTACAAAATGCAATTTGGACCATATCAAGCTGAGTTCTTATTCTTTTGTACACTTGAAGCATGGTTGGCCTTCGATCAGGAAGGGTTTGAACACAATCAAATGCAATTCTGACTAGGAATAGGATCATTGAGGTGCAGGAACATTGCACCACTCAAGTTTGATATCTTGGGCGTAAAATAGATGTGGAGGTGATGTTTAGATGAGGCAGTAGGATATGAATCTGATGGTGTAACCAGGCAAGTCCTCTTGCTACACCAACACCAATCTTAAGCCTCAAAGGCCACTCCATTTCCTTAGTAGCCATATCATTTGAGATGTACTTGTAAACCAGAATGTATGCTGTTTACAAGGTTTGTTGTGTCTCTTCACCGCAAGCAATAAGGGATGATGATGATGATTGAACTCTTTCCAAAGCTGATTATATTGTGGTTGCTGAAATTGTTGGTGGCTTTGAGGATTCCCTGGAAACTCATTCCACCAACTCACTCTGGAATCTGCCAATGATCCATCAGTTTATTATACTCTTCAACCTTCAATTTACTATTATTATGTATAATATTAACAATGTTATGTAGTACTGGTTCTGTTGTTTGGTGCTTCTTCATTTTCATCTTCAAATTCAACTTTAACTTTAGTTTTTTCATCTTTCTCCTCCTGAAGCTAAACCAAAGCAAGTAGTAGTAAGACATAAAGAAAGTAAAAGTAACAAAGGCAGTTAGTTGACACCACATATGACATAACCAATCACAAACCCCTCTTTCAAATATTCCAACATCTTCTTCATCTATAAATATAATTGATCAACTGATCACTTGATCAAAAACACCAAAAGGTTTTGTGATTTAAACTAATAAGATGTCGTAATTATTATTTTTGGTTTTGGTAAAGTTAGTCGATAAACAATTGTGCCTTTGATAACTTCAAAAAGGTTTATTTAATTGATCAAGTTACTAATTAAATATTTCTAACGAATTTTTGGGCCAACCTACCTTGACTTATAACAAGCATATAAGATTTAATTTTCCACTCTTTCCAAAAAAAAAAAAAAAAAAATCATTTTTCTAAATAATTACATGACTAATTCATCATATTTATCTTGTTTGTTTTTTCAATTCATATTATAAATTTTACTATTTAAACCCAAAACAATAATAGATTAGTTAATGTGCATTTTATAAAATATTTTAGAGGCATATTTTAATTGATTATATTTATTTTGTATAGAATTACGTTTGTTTTCTACTTGTTTCAGGTTTAAATGGTGAAATATAATATAAATTAAAATTAGAAGAAACATGTTAAATGAGATGAATATGATAAATTTATTATGGAATTTAAAATTCTAAGAAATAATAGTTTGAAAAATTCTAAGTTTTGGATGCTCAATACACTCTGTTTGTGATTGAAAATCAAGTCTGAAGCTTCAAGCTAATTTTTGACTATAATGCGTTCACTTTTAGGAAACATATTGTAAATAAAAGTTCTATATATCTCTCTTTCAGTTTTTTAAAACATTTTAAATCGTCTAATTCCAAGCAATATCAAAAAAATTATGACCAAAATATTATCGGTCATCGTACTAGGAAGCTTATTGCTCAAAAATCGTTTTTAGGGGTCACGACTTGGAGGGTTAATGTCGCGGCCCTCATGGTTAGAATGCAAAAATGAGGGCTTTTAAACCCTAATTTCGAGATTTAAAAGGGTTTTTGACACTTTTTGAGAATAATTTTGAAAGAGACAAAAATTGAAAGCAAAAAACAGCTCTAAAGACTTTCAACAATATTTTTTCGACGAATTTTTTTTCTATTTTATTTTCTTATGTGATTATGAGTAGCTAATTTTTTTTTTTTGAACCACTATTATTTTTAGCTAATTAGGATTTTTTTTCCCCGAACTTTGACATGTACCAAATCATGCCCCTGAACTTTTTTGGCCGTTAAAAATTCTTCCTGAACTAATAAGATTGGTAGATTTAAGGACTTTTGTCTAATTTTAATAAAAAAAATTCTAACATGGATGAAAATTTAAGGGACATGATTTAGTACATATTAAAGTTTAAGGGGCATGATTTGGTAGATATCAAAGTTTGGGGAGCATAGTTTAGTACATAAACAATCACTGAAGTAGTAAAATTGAATAAAATTAGACAAAAGTCCTTAAATCTAACAATCTCAATAGTTCAGGGGGAATTTTTAACGGCCAAAAAAATTCGAGGGGCATGATTTAGTATGTGTCAAAGCTCGGGGGAAAAATCCTAATTAGCCTTTTTTTTTTTTTTGTCTTACATGTATGTTGTTTACATTATTAATCCCTATTTTACTTTGAGTATTTGCCAATCTAAACAAATATTCGCAGTCCTAGTTGCAGGTGTTCTTGTGTAGCTTGAATATTCACTTCGGTGCTGTTTATTTTCCTCTAACAACACCCTCTTTCAAATACTTTAACATCTTCATCTATAACTGAAGAAGTGATGAGTTTGATGAAAAGCACGAAAAGGTTTTGTGATCTGAACTAGTAAGTTGTACGTAATTATTACTTTTGTAAGTCAATAAACAAATGCCTTTGATAATTCAAAAAGGTTTAATTAATTGATCAAGTTACTAATTAAACAATTCTAACGTAGTTTTTGGGCTAGACCTAGACTTACAAGTCTATACGATTCAATTTTCCACTCTTTCAAAAAAAAAAAAGAAAGAAAGATTCAACTTTCCAAGGAAATAACAATGAATCTTGACTTTGAACTTTTCTAAGTCTAAATTGCTTTCCTTCAAGGAAGTTAGCATGTTATTACTTTCACTTTTTTTTAATCTAATTTTCAGTTGAAAAGAGAGAGAAAGACTAAGGGGAAACCAGTGACACAACAGTTCCTTTTGTAACAAAATCTTCCAAATCTATTCAAAGATTAGTACATACTACATACGTTGGGACTCTTTATACTGACTGAAGGCTAAATGGGATTAACTTAAAACTGAAGATGAACACTGTGACATTTATTTGTTTCCAACTTGTTTTAGAATTAGGATTTTACAATGTATAGCTTCAACAAAAAATAACATAAGTAAGTGGATAGTGACTTCTTTTAATTTGGGATTCGATTATGTCTCAACACCTTCATGTGTAAAAAAAAGCTTGTACAGAAAAGACCGAAATAGTATATATTCTCCGAAATACTAAAATTACCTAATTAATTAATGAATTTGATATTAAACTGCCCAACTTCTACTAATTTGTTATATAAATATATTATTAATTTCCAATCGCAACCATTGCTATCGCACTTCGTTGTTAATTGATTCTGCAGCTAGGCTAGCTAGCTACATATCCCTCTAGGAAATGAAAACATTTACAATATAAAGATATAGAATAAACATAAAATTAATAAGAAAATGGTAGTACTAAATCAAATTAGATAGGCTAATTATTAATTAATGAAGTAATTAAAGTGCAAGGCCAGGCCAGAGCAGGGGAGGGTGGAATCAACAGTAAGAAGAGAACCCTGATCATGATTATGATCATAATAATCACAGACGCCACAGGCTCAAGCTACTTAAATTACAAATTACAAATATTATTATAATAATTACAAACAACTTGAAGGCTGGATTATCCCAGAAGCGCTTCCTTTGGCATTAGAACAAGAAGCTTGGGCACTAGTATTAATAATCCCATCCTTATTATTCTTCTTCTTCTTATTGTAACTGAGTTTCACATCCTGTAACCGAATTCCGTTACAAGGATTGGCAGCGCTGCAATCGAACTTAACTGCCACCTCAGTGGCCGAAGTCCCTCGTATGTCTTGGTAAGTCACATCGCTCACTCTCACCCCAGACACCTTCCCCGGGCACCCCTCGTTTCTGGGGCAGTACTTCTGGTCAATCACGATCGGATTCTCAACGTCCACCATCGTAACCTGTTGGAACACAATCTTCCTGGCGAACCCACTGCTCTGCCTCCCCCAAGATTTTATCCTCACCCCATTTTGGGTGCCCCTGAACGTGGCCGTTCTGAGCGTCACGTTCTGGACCCCTGCCTCCTTGGCGTCCTTGCCCAGGCTGCCTATGCTGATGCCGTGGCCAGGTCCGCAGGCCAAGTTCTCCATCCAGAGGTTGGCTGTGCCGGGTCCTATGGAGACGCAGTCGTCTCCGGTTCCTATCTTGGTGTTGAGGATGGTTACGCCTGTGGAGAGCTGAACGTGGATGCCGTCCGTGTTGGGGCTGTTCCCTGGTGCCATCACTTTAACGCCTTGTAGTTTGACGTTGTTGCAACCGTTGATCACGATGTGGAACATTTGGCTGTTCAAAGATGTTACTCCCAACACTTTTACATTCTTTGAGTTTGAAATTCCCAGTGTCTGCAATCAATCAAACGTCATTATTAGTATGTTATGTTATGTTATCTATCTATATATGGTATTAATTAAATTAAGCGAAGAGAAATACGTACGGTGGCTCCGGTGGGGCAATTAGTAGAGGGTGAGTTTTTGCATTTCCACAGAGAAGTGCCTTGACCGTCAAGGATTCCACCAGAAATGGTGACCCCATTGACATACTGAAAGGAAATCCAGTTAGGGGAGTTGGTAAGGATTGTGTAATCTGATGGGGCGAGCAGTGTTCCTGCAATGCGGAACGTGATAGCTCTGTTTTTGCATTGGCCAGTGAAGACCACATTTTTGAGCAAGAATCTGCCTGGGGGAACGTATACCACAGCGGGATTGGTGGAACTGCAGGCCTTGTCCCATGCTGCAAGGAAACCTTTGCTCGACTCTGTTTTCCCATCCCCTTTTCCTCCCAAACTCACCACATTGTATGTCGACACCACTGCTTTTGCTGATGTCCCTACCACCCAACACAATACAACAACACCAATATTAACCACCAATTTTGATGACCACCTTCCCATTTTCATCTACTTACTACTATGATGAATCGATTATATATTATATATAAATAATAATAATAATAATAATGGAGTATTCGAATATATCTTTTCTATTTTTGTTGTATATATTAACAGGCTTGGATAGAATTGAGTAGTTAGTAATGAGGAAATTGAAACGGTTTGATCTGTATTTATAGACACTCCTATTCCAATACTTTTAATTTAATTATATGCTACTTAATTGCCTAGAGCTTCTTTTTTATCCATAATCTGCGGTAATTATTTTTTAATGGTAATATTGAATGTCATATATACTTGTCCACAAAGAAAGGTTACAATTGTATAAAGTGTATATATGTATGTATGTACATGTATGAATACAGTAGTTCTACTCCAATGAAAAGCGTTTCTAGCTTAAACATTCATTTGATATTTTTATATATGCCATTAATTGCCATGCAAATAAATTAATTTTAATAAGTCTAGTATGTATACATAGAATAGAAACGTAAATATTTTGTTAATTAATTTGATGTTGTATGTGTCAGTACCTAAACTAATGATTATTCCGCAAGTTGATTAATTATTTGTAGTTATATATGCAAATACTATACCTTTTAGTTACCATGCAAAATGCAAGCTTACAATCACATGGGGTTTTGCAAGCTATATATATATATGTATAGCCTTCAATGATTGATTAATACATATTATATAATATAATATATTCATGTGTTCATATATGTGTCTACGGTGTTTAATTAATTATTAGCCAATTATGTATAGCTAGGCAGTTATATATGGAGAAGTCGCAGAAACATTACACAAATCAAATTAACAAATAATAATACATTAATTAATTATTGGTGGTATATGCATTAATAGTACGTAGTAGTTTGCGTATTATGACTTATCAGTTTTTTTTATGTATATATTTAGAAAACAATTAATTAGGGTACTTTCAAGAGTTATACGACATATATTAAGAATTAATTAGTATATATATTAAGAGTCGATCATCACACATTAATTAATTCCCTCTTCTTTCTCTCAATTAATTTTGTATTAATTATAAATATATGACATGCTCTCCAAATTCCTACGTTATCAATAAATTTAATGTATATTAATTAACAAATATAATGGCTTTTTCATTTTTTACTTATAGGCAACATCTAAATATACGTAAGGAAATAACGGATATAAATATGTATTTGATAATAAATTATGAAATATAGTTTAGGTGTATATATATACATGCATATATAAAGTCCAAATTAATTACGGAATTAATTAGAATTAGATAGCTAGGGAGTGTACTAGGGTCAAAAAAAAGATAATGTGGTCCTTTTGATGGTGTACTTATACATACCTATACATTATCTCTTCCCCTTTATATATATTTGCATGCATATAAAATATTAATAAAAATCAATAATAATAATGAACGGAGCATTAAACGGAGTAGAAATCGGCCCTAATCATCGATCGAGTCCTGTTCTTTTTCTTTTTTCTATATAATTTGTAGCTTAATTCTGACTTTCTATTATACAATTAATAAATAGTGGCATAAATATTTCAATTTAACTTTTACTTATAAATAAATATCTAAGTTTAATTTTTAGCGGTAATAATACATAAATTATAATATTAGAATTTCGGTAGGTACGTATTTGGTGAAGTAAATTGCCACGTGGTAATCACTAATTGGTCCAAGTTATTAAATTTTTATTATTTAAAAATAATTAGTTCAAATATACCAATAAAAAAATGACACGTGAAATATTTAATGGCTTTACAGTTAGGTCCCTACAGAATTCCAGAAATATAATAATTTAAGTATTATTACTGTCAAAAATTAAACTTAAGTATTTATTTACAACTGTAAGTTAAACTTATAAGGTATTTATACCGCAAATTACTTTTAATAAAAATATAAAAAATAAAAACTAATTAAATATTTATAGAATAAGTCGTTTAATAATTCATTATATTATTTTGGTATGCTAGACTAGGCATGTTAATTTGTTGAGATACGTAGCTAGCTATATATATAGCTAGTTGGCTGACTCATATAGAAAGCGAGGTGGGACAGTCGCTTTTTTACAAAAAAATAGATTAAGCAAAAAATGTATACTCATTTTAGTAATTAGTTATAACATGTATTTGTAATAAAAAATAATATTTATATGCATAATATTAATTTTGGTGTAATAATTAAACTAGATAACATATAAGATAGATGTTAAGGGTTCAATTTTTTTTTGAGTTTACTTTTATTCATGTGCCTTACCAAATAAAAATTACATTTTTTTCTTTTTAAATTTACTTTTATTAACCTGCTTACTAAATAAAAATTGCGTCCCCTCCTTCACTTTAAATCTTGTGTCTGCATTAATTTAATACTAATTATTAGTTACTATTAGAATAATATATATACTAATTAATTATATTTCTTTTAAAAAAAAGATCTTTAAATATTTTCAACAAACTTTGATAATTATTTTCTTATATATAAATCTTAATTTAAATTTGAATTAAATCTTAATTTAATCAATTAATCATATTTTATAACAAACTTATTATAATTAGTTATTTCGTTAGAATAATAATTTTTTTTTATATAAATCTTAATTTAAATTTAAATGAGACGTTAATTTAATTAATTAATTATATTTTATAACAAAATTATCAGTTATATATATTTTGTTTAAAATATCTAAACTTATTTACTTATTTATTGTTTAGTAAAATTAGTTAAATATATTTTCTTATAAATAAATTTAAAATTAAATTTATAAAATTTAAGAAATATAATTGAATTGTATTAGTTTTAATTATTATTATTATTATGTAAATTAATTAATAGTTAAATAATAATAATAATTTTAATACAACTCTAAATTAGAAACAGATATAATAACATGTTTTATGTAACTAATTAATTAATAGTATATATATATCTATTCTATATAAAGTGTGCCTATATAACTAAATTCTTGGTTTATGAGAAATTCATGGGTATGACTTTTTATTTATATTTAATAAAATAATAAAATATTATTTATATATAATAAAATAATAAAATAAAAATTTAAACTGATATTTGATATTTGAACTGATATTATTTATATATATACAATATTATATATTGTTCTCATGTGATATTATTTAAACCATAAATTTACTATCTTATTTTGAATTTAATCAAAACCAATAAAATATATATACCTAATCTTGTACGTTCTCATTTTTTTTATTTTTTTTTATTAAAGTTAATTATTTTAAATAAATAAAAATCTAATTTCTAAATTTTCTCTATTACTATACTATTTTGAATTTAATTAACAACAATAAAATATATGTACGTATATTTTTCATTTTTTTAATATAAATTTTCTATATACATATATATTTATACAAAAAAAAAAATAGAGATAAAAAATAGTAGTGAAGAGATCCAAAAAATTTCACATAAGCTTCAAACACACTCTAAAAAAAGTATCATTTATAATTCTATGTGTAACTAATTTATTTGTTTATTTGGATGATTTTAGTCTATATATCTCAAATTATACTTTTTAATTTTTATAATTCGGTTATAGCAAGTAAGAATATTTGGGTTGATGTAATTATAACAGTATATATATAACTTTATTAGTTGAGCATGAATTGTCCATTTGATTTTATTTTAAGTTTAGATTTTACAATTGTATTTGAATACTTAGCTATATATATGTGGATCTTGAGTTTATCGGGTTAATTTGTTGAAAATATATGTTTACTGATTTGCTCAAAATAAATATACATAAACACATATATTTTGTTGAATCCAAATATACATAAACACATATATTTTGTTGAATCTATCATGGAGTGCTATGAGATTGATGAGAGACTTCAAGAGAAGAATGATATTAAGATAAATTTGGAGAGCATTGCTTTGTTATAATATTATTTGGAAGCTATCATATTTCTTGTTTTTTATATTCTTTCTTTCATATGTCCAGTTATATGCCTGCTACCCTTATTCTTTATAATTTTATTATTACTGGCTCGAGTTAAGTGTCCATAATAAGTGTGTAGCATTATTATTTTTTAAATATATTTCAAGCTAATCTCCATTCTCCTCTTCTCTTTCTGCAAATTTTAAATTTGATTTTTCACTATTGATTTTCAAATAACCCCACACACTAATTAAAATTAGTTTTTAAATCATTTTAAATTATATGATTATTTATTGAATTTTTCTTAATTAAATTATAGAACACATAACATAAAACTAAATATACGTGCCTTGTACGTAACTTTCTTCTAGTATATATATATATATATCCATATAAACTGCGGCTGGGCGGCTCTTCATGAATTTCATATCATTCTTTATTTGCTGGGCTGTGTGAATATGATATCCATATATATATATATATATATATATATATATATGATATGAGATAATTTCGCCTCTATCCACGGGACTGAGTGAGTATCCCATCCATTACATTACATGCATTTGCAGTTACATATTAATTATTGTATATATACGCATGTAAAAATTACAAAATTTATATATATAATTTTGTTTAATTTGCTTCATTATTTGACTAATTAATATACACGGCCACTTTTAATTCCAAGTGGAAAAATTTCATTTGCTACTTAATCAGGTGACGTTTACATTTAATGGCACACAAATTAATGCCTCCAAATTCTTGGTAAACTTAATTATTAATTAATTTAAAACATAAATATATATATAAGATTGAATAAATTATATATTTAGAGATGACACTTGTAATTTTAGTTATATAGCAATCTATATTTCATAAAATTTAATAGGATATTAAGTAGATCTAGTGTTTTTATAGCCTTTCTCAAATTTTTAACATGTCCAGCTAGCTAGATTAGATATGTTAATTCCATGCATGCGATGATCCTTGAACAAATTAATTATATCATGGGCCTGCATGCATCATCATGAATCAATATCTCCTCTTAAAAATATGTGTATCATATTGTGTTAAATAAATTTAAAATTAACATATTAATTAATTTTTCATTTATTAAAAAATTAATCATCTATACAGTTTTTTTTTCTTATAATGCTCAAATTAATTGATGTGTTACAATAATAATAGTTTAGTACATTATAAAACACAATATTTTAACAGAAGATCATCTTGATTCCATGATGATCATGATATATTATTGTATATTTTTGATATATTAATTCGTAAAAACAATTGACTATATATAAAATCGATGTTATAATAATATGTAAATTAAAATATATAATATAATATTATGATAATTAATTTATTAATTATACATTATATATGGCTAGTTCAATTATGTAATATTGTATTTTAATTAATTTGTATATATGTATGTATGCATGCATGCATATGCATTTACCCAATATATATTCATGTAGCAGTGCGTAACTTATGGTTCAAGCACATGACGTACGTTTAGAATATATATAGGTCAAATATTAGCTAATTAATTAATTAATTAATCCTTATTTGGAATAATAATTAATTTCGACTGTATTTTAGAATACGTTTTCACACTTCACATGACTTATGACTGCATATAGCTATTAGCTAGCTAGCTAGCTTCTTGTGTAATCACTAATTAATATTTCATTTTCTTATCCAAATTAAGTATTATTATTTTTATATATATACGAACGCACTAATAATGTTAGAGATAGTACGTACGTACGTGCTTACCAATACACTTTTCAAATTAATTTATATATTACAAAGCAAGATTTTGCAAAAATTATTAGTTATATGAAAATTGTATATATAATTATAGGGCAAGACTGTGGTAGGACTTAGCAAAAGTTCCTTACCGGTAGGGTACTTTATTTAATCATTGATTTTACATCGGATGGTTATTATAGTTTAAGATATATATTCTTATCATACAACACTAACTGTATACAATAAAAATTTAATACTTTCTAAAAAAAAATATTTATTTTTAAAAATAAAAAATATTAAAACTTAAAAAAAGGGACCCTTAATTTCTCACTCTCCATTACAATATTGTTCTTCCAAAAATCTGAACGGCATTCTCTGCAGCAAACCCACGCCATCCCTCCAACCAGCCCAGATAACCCCACAACGATCCCAAGACAACTCGACGGCGAACTCATTGTGAACTCCCGAACCCGGACGACGTAAACACATACAAACAATAAGATTTTACTTATTACTAAAGGCCTATAAAAAATAAAGCCCAAATCTTAAATAACAGGCCTACTCTTACCAGCCCGTGCGTGTGAATGAGAGAAATAATCTGATACATTTTTTTTAATCAAACTTATATATATTTTTTTCCTTTTTAAAGCTCTGATTGGTTAATATTGCTTCCCTATAGCATAGGGTCATTATACTTGGTCCTACCATATAAATTCCCTATAATTATATATTTAAAAACAAAAGTTACATGCTCCTATCGATCGAAATTTGAATAACACCAAATAACGCGAGAATTCAAAGAAAGTAAGATCTCACAAGTATATATGCTCATTTAAAATAGGGCCAATACTCAAAATATATAAATATATAAGTATTGTGAACATTGTTTTACATAGAATAAATAGTAGAGTATTGAGTCATATATAAGAATATGAACTATTCCACTTATTACAAATTAATTTTAAGATAGAACCTATAATTCTCAAGAATAAGCTACGAAATAGACAAAAACGAAAAAAAATATTGAAAAGACAAGAAAATTATACTACAAAAAATATGTGCATCAATAAGGGCAAATATCGTTGGTAAAAAGCTATTTTTTCGTCAGTATTATCTATCACTGAGGACATTTCGTTGGTGAAAAGTCATTGGAAATAGTTTGTCGGCAAAAACTGTTATCAACGACTTTTAATGTCGTCGCCAATTAATAATATCAATGACGACAAAGTCGTTGTTGATAATAATTTTTTTTTTTAATTTTGGTAAATCAACGATGATAATATCGTCATTGATTATATTATCAATGACGACATTGTCGTCATTGATGAGTGTCTCGAAAAAAAAATATTTTTAATAATTATATCAAAATTATTTCTATTTAATTAATTAATATATAAAATTGTATTAAAATTATTTAATGAATATAAATTATATTAAAATTTCTATTTTTATAATTATATATATTATTATTTAATTAATTAATTATATTAAAATTATTTATATTTAATTAATATATAAAATTATTTAATTAATTAATATATGAAATCATTTAACTAAAAGTAAAAAAAAAAAGTAAATATTATTTAGAATCACAAATATTACAATAAAAAGTGAGTTATAAACATTACAATACTGTTTACTTAAATATAAATTAAGTGTTAAAATATTAATAAACATAAAACCGATAGTTCAAAAAATTAAAATAAAAATTCTAAAAGAAGTTTGTAGTAGCATCGTCCTCATCACTAGCATCTCCAAGAACATCCGACATCTGTGGGTAGTATGACGGCATTTGCGAACTTGTCATCATCTGAGATGTCTGCTGCCCATGTGGTGTCGATATCATTTGAGATGTTTGCTGTCTTTGGAGACCTTCCCAGTAAGCTGGATCCTAACGATTTCTCATGGTCACCCAAGTTTTATCGATTCTCATCTACCAAAAAATTTACTTTGAATGAATCAAATTTACTAATGTGACCAAAATTTTATAATTTTAAATACTAATTGAACTAACGGTAATCTTATGTCATTTTATGAAACTTTTTTAACTTTTATTTTAAGGAAAATTTTATTTACACCCTAAAATTTTTATAAAATTTATATCTTTAATTGTACTAAGTTTTTTTAACTTTTTTTCTTGTTCATAAAAATTTATAAACCAAAACTTACGATCAAACTGACCAGACCGAATTTTTGATTCCACATCATCACCGAATTTGGCGGTCGGTTTCGATTTTGGTTTTTTTGACATGGCGGTCGGTTTCAATTTTTGAAATAAAAAAATGGTGAAACCAAAAAATTGCAATAAAATGCCAAAAACTGTCCAAAACCGCCAAACCAAAAAACCACTAAAAACCGCCAAAAACCGTACGGTCAGTTTTATACGGCTATAATTTCTAAACGGTCGGTTATAAAGTTGTAAAAACCAACCACAACCGACCGATTTTCACCCTTACAAATTATATTCTTAAAAAATATATCTATCAAACAAAAATAAATTATATTTTTACATATTGTGACAAAAAAATTAAAATAAAAAATTATATGAAATTTTCTTTGGAAAAAATAAAAAAATATATACAAGAGTTAGAAAAAATTATGAAAATGAAATCAAAATAAGTAATGTAATTAACATAAAATAATGTGAAGAAAAAAATTAAAAAAAAATATTATGAGTAATTTTTACAAATTATTTAACTTTATATTTTTTTATATAATATGGTGTATTTATTATTATATGGGGTGCAAATAAAACTTCCTTTATTTTAAATATTGATTTAATAATTCTAAAAGAAACATTTAATAAATTAAACTTATAATATGTCTATTTGCTTGCATAATACTTAAATATAAATAATGTACTTCTTAAATATTAAATTAAAAATCTATTTTTAAATTTAATTTTTTATGAATAAAATAATATAAACTCTTATTTATATAAATTATTTAGTTTTAAAAGTAATTACATCAAATTTTAATACGTATATAATTAGATAATAAATTAATTAAATTAAATATTAAATTATTTATTAATTTTTTTATTTTGAGGATTTATTAATTATTAAATTAATTACTTATTTAATTATTAATTATTTGTTAGATTTATTTATTAATTATTTACTTATTTGTTTTTATTTTTTAAGAAAATATTTAAAAAAAAATCTTAGTTAAATTACTTAATTTTAAAATTAATTTTATTAAATTTTATGAATAGTTATTATAAATTATTAAATTAACATAACTTTTTTTTTAATTATTTGAGGATTTTTAATAAATTTTGACAGTATAATATTTATATATTACCCTATCTAAAAATGTAAAACCTATTCTACACACTCTAAACAATTTCAAAAACATCACAGATTTATATGAAATATATTACACATATAATATTTTTAGAATATTAATATATATTAAAAAGATAAAAAATCACACATAATCACATATAATATTTTAAGAATATTAATATATCTATTATAAACATTACATATTATAAATTTTTTTTATATAAGGAACAATTATATATATATAAAGAAAAACTAACAGTATCGGTTTCAATATAAATGACTACGTCTGAATTGTTTGTTGCGACTCCAATGTAAATAGCACACTATAGTTATAAGAATTTAAACAAAAAAATATATATATAACTATATGTGCTATACTTAAGTAGAGGGTAAGGGTATATTAGACAACTCATAAAAATAGGTAGATTTTAATGAAACATAATATGAAGGTATTTTTAATTAATTGATACCAAAAAAAAAAGTATTCCTCAACTTATCCTTTTCTATGCTACAATTTTGGGCTTCAATATATTTGGAAAGAGCCTAAAAGAGAAAATTACACTCTATACTTTTTTTATATTGTCTTCTTTTATTTTTACCCTCTTTTTTAAATTCTATCATTTTTACCTCTTTTTTTAAACATTGTACCAATTTTGCCCCTGTCACTTCAAGATACTCTCCATATGACTCTCTTATGTTAGGGTATTTTGGGTACAATACATATAAAAAGAGGTATGTTTCAAATAAATATAAAATTAGAGGTAAATTTAATTAATTGATTAATAAAAGAGGTATTTTTCAACTTACCTCTTAAATTGGGTTTTGAAGAAATACACTTAAAAGCCCAATATATATGCGCCCAAACATACAAAATGGTAGTTTTAGAAACTTACTCCAAGTTTATGTCATTATATAATATTAATAACAAATATTGGTACTTTTATAATTTGGGTCCTTACACCACATATTAAAATTTAATTTTTTTTTTCAAAAATATTGTGTTATTTTTTTAAAAAAATACTAGGGACATAATTTTAAAATTAATCTCACAATTAGCACTCCTATATTTATTTAAGCTATACCGTCCTATTTTAATTTTTTTTTTTGGGAACGCTACCCTTATTTAGTATACGTACCTTTTTACTTTTAAATAACTTTATCTAATTGTCCTTTTCTTTATTTTTTTTTTGTCTTTTGCTCCTTTTTTTTCTTATTAATTAAATATGAAATATACGAATTGTTTTTTTTTAATATATTTAAAAATCTGTCTCTCCTTTTTTCTTTTCTTTTTTTTTTAAAAAAAAATTAAAATATTTTTCTAATCACACCGATAATTATTTGAGCTCAAAAATTATACATTTATAATATATTTTTCAAAAGAATCATTTTGACATATGAAAAGCATATATTTTTCTACCGTTAAAAAATGATTAAAATCAAAAGTAATCTTATAATTTCTTTTCTATTTAATTATAGAAAGTAAATTTCTAACTACAATAAAATTTAATTTAATAAATTACTATATTTTAATGGTTATTTTATATTTAAAAGTTACAAAATTAACTTCTAACCTAATTAACTGATTCTTCGGCCATACGTATCCCTTAAAGAATATTCAAGAAAGTTTTGATTTTTATATGAGAAGTAGAGTAAGATTCATTACCGAAGATCTCTTTGTGATCATCGCATCATCAATAACAGTAAAAAAGGTCTAGATCATTACCGAAGGAGAAGATTATTGTATTGATCTTCTTGATTGATGCCAAAAGTTTTCTCACTCCCACATCAATGTCTTTTTCTGTGAGGGGTTCAAGAGCAGTTTTCTGAGAGTGGTTCGGTTCAGCTCAACGACGTCTTCCGTTTCAGATTTTTGTTTTTATTTATTAACTTACTATTATTAGTTTAATTCCAATTAATGTTTTTATGGGGTTAGAATTATAAGGAGTTCATTCCTTAATTAATTTTAATGTTGTGATCGTGTTTATGTGTTGAAACTAATTTAGTTTTTCCATTAGTCTTGCCTTTTGACATGGTTCTTTAGTCTTGTCTTTTGACATTGTTTTTTAGTTTTCCTTTTAGTTTTTTCTGGTTCGAGTCTTGTCTTTTGGCATGGGTTGTGTAGCTCAGAATTATCATGGTGCTATGGTAGAAGCATTCAAGAAGGGGAAGATTAGATGTGTTCAACCTGAAATTGCTGAGATAATAGGCATTAAAGAAGCATTGGGTTGGATTACAACTCATTCGTGTGATAGAGTCATGTTGGAAACAGATAGCTTGGTGTGTGTCCAAGCGATTCAGAGCGGTATTTTATGCCTTCACAATTTGTGTTTTGTAAAACGATCTGCAAATAAGTTGACTCGTTGCTTGGCAAGAGACTCTTATTTCTCTACAGGTCGTGTGCTTCAGTTGGAGGACTGTTCCTTTGAAGTGCGTCCTATTATTTTGAACGAATTTATTAATTAATAGATCTTATGATTTTTATTCAAAAAAAAAAATTACAAAATTATATTTTAATTTTATAAAATATTTTTCTAATTAAAATAACTTATAAGAAAACAAAACAGTACCTTAAAAATTATAAAATAATGAATTTAACATACTAAATTTTACAAACTTTTTTTATGGGATTAAACTTTAAATTTAAATAAAATTTAATGGACCAATTAATTTTATGAGAAACTAAAAATTATTTTATCACTTACTAGATAATATTCTACTTAACTTTTATTTATAGAGCAATTTCAATGAATGTCTTTGAAAAGTAACTAAATTGTATTCTATATAAGCTTCTTTTGTAGAGCAATGTATACCCACTCATCTCTCTTTTTTTATATCACATGCACATGGTTAGTCGGTTGAGCTCAAGAGTGGCATTATTTGATCTCAAAATTATATCATTACAATTTATCTTTCAAGGTGATCATTTTGATATATGGAAGCGTTTATTTTTTTGCCAATACCTAAAAAAAATGACCAAAATAAAAAATAAACTAAGAAATAATAAACCTATAAGTAACTTTTAGTTTCTTTTCTAATTAATGAACTAATAAATAATCAATTTTTAAACTTTAAATTTCAATATGTCAACCTACTTCGTAGAATACTAAAAATTATTTTATTATTTTATATTTAAAATATAATAGATTATATATTTTTATATAGAACAATTTGCTGGCCGAAAATTTCACCATCTATATGACACCTTTTGTGTTAGTTTTTGTTTTTTTTTTTTTTTCAAATGGTAAATATTTGGAAGAACACAGAGTTTCTACATAATTTTTATTATGTAAATTAACATTTATTTCATTCTATTTTTAATTGTATTGGAGATCTCATTATTATTATTATGATCATGGGTTTCCATTCTTTCTAATCAAACTGTACGCTTAAGGTGAGGTATGGACAAATAATAAATAGATTTTTTTGTGATAAGGAAAATTATTATATCCAATTGAATGATGATCAAAGGATCAGAACTTCTTCCACATGGGAATGGCCCTTTGACTTTAATATTTTTCATTATAGTATTTTTTGGTTGTTTAAAAACAAATTAATATTAATTAATAGTACTGCCAAGTGGCCATTCCTGTCATTTCGTACAGTTGATATCATACAATTACTTTACAATGCAACGTCGCGCGTGGATCAGATCTTACTTTAACTCTTCAGAAATATGAGGACACGTGTCGTACGTACATGCATGAGATAGCATATATATACAATATAATATAATTAATTATAGCTGCAATATTAAGGTTATTTAGTTAGAATATTAATTTGTTTAATTTAGACATCATCTCATCTATAAGGCATTATTAATTATTTGCGGTTATTAGTTAATGTATATAATAAATGTATCGATGGGGATCAATTGACGATCGATGAGGAAAAAAGTTACTAACCATACAATCAATTTATTAATCTTATATGTATATATATAGTGAATGAATCATGATACGTACAATATTTATTAATTTAATTGAGAAGGTGGAGGACCTACCTACCTACGACTCTTAATTATCAAAATATTTTTATTTGCTTGATTTATTGCTCCTTTTTAGTTTTATCAAAATCATGACCATTTCACAATTTTCTAAAATTAATTATATTAATAACAAAATTCCAAATCAAACATGAATTCGGCAGCATTATAATGCATGTTTTCGTAATTTTAGATTTTATTTTGGTCCTGTTTTTCTTCGAAGACGCTATTTGCTTTTCATTTTTATTAATTCCTTCATATATAATATATTTAATGATTTATCTAATCTAACCTAGTTAATAATATACATACTAGTACTTAATTAATATATATATATATATCCATGTATTATTATGAAAGATATTAATATATATAACTAATTATTACTTTTTTTTAAGTACCGAAGAAATTTTTGATTAATATTGGTTATATATACTAAATAATTATTATAATCTTCATTGACATTCTTTGAATATTATTAAGTAATAATCAAATTATTAATTTGCTCCTATTTAATTAATAATATCTTTATTTGCACTCTTAATTAGAAAGAATCCTGTGAAATTAAATTTTTCTTAAAGAAAGAAAGGAAATTGTATACAGCCGTACACATTGAATTTAAATATTTATTATTTTTAAATGTATATAAGACCCTTATTTTGGACGACAAAACCTATCAATTAATTAATTGGGAGAGATTCCTTGGAGAAGAGTATTAGTAGTAGTAGTAGTAATAGTACTCGATCGATCTATGTGCATGGTAGCAGTATATATATTAGCATTCTCAATCTGATTTTCCAAGATTATATATATATAATAGAATCTGAGAATACATATACATAGATAATGAGGATTAATATGAATATGAGAATGCATATGTGGTGTTTATTAAAGATGATGTTGGTATTATTAGTATTGGAATATTCAGGGGGGGCAGAGGGTGCGTCGTACAACATCAACGTGGTGAGCTTTGGTGGAAGATCAGATGGCAAAACAGATTCGACCAAAGCATTCGCAAAGGCATGGTCATGGGCATGCTCAGCAAGGGCCAACACCGTCACACTCTACGTTCCCAGGGGTACTTTCGTCATTAAGAGCCTGGTGTTCAGTGGGCCCTGCAGGAGTAGAATCGTGTTCCAGATCGATGGCACTCTCCTGGCTCCTTCCAACTACTGGGACTTGGGCTCCTCTGGCCATTGGATCTTGTTCAGCAAGGTCAACAGGATGTCAATCCACGGCCGTGGCACTCTTGATGCCAGAGGACATGCTTTCTGGGCTTGCCGCAGATCTTCCCACGCTAAATGTCCACCAGGAGCAAGGGTACATATATATATAATTACTCATGATTTCATTTCTTCTTCTTTCTTTCTTTCTTTTTAAAAAATAATTCTATTATACTAATAATGTTAGTGTACATATGCAGTCGATTTCTCTTTCGTGGTGCAGTAACATAGTGGTGAATGGGATAACATCCCTAAACAGCCAAACCATACACATATCAATGGACCATTGCAAGAACGTGGTGATTCGAAAGGTGTACATAAGAGCACCAAGCTCAAGCCCCAACACAGACGGCATTCTCCTGCAGGCATCGACGGGCATCACGGTGAGCCGGTCAACCATCATGACAGGGGACGACTGCGTTGCAATCAAATCGGGGTGCAGCAACGTGTGGATAGAAGGAAGCAACTGCGGACCAGGGCACGGCATCAGCATAGGCAGCCTTGGGGACTCATCCAACGAAAGCGGAGTACAGAATGTGACCGTCACGAGCTGTACCTTCACAAAGACTCAAAACGGGGTGCGCATAAAAACGTGGGCCAAGCCCAGCAACGGCTATGCCACCAACATCCACTTCAGAAACCTTGTGATGAACAATGTGGACAACCCCATCATCATCGACCAGGGCTACTGCCCCGGCGGTGGAGGTGGCTGTCCTCGCCATTCCTCTGGTGTTAGGATCACCAAAGTCACTTACAGTAACATAAAGGGTACTTCGGCTACCAAGGTTGCTGTGAGGTTGGCTTGTAGCCCAACCAATCCATGTTATGGGATCAAACTTCTCAATGTTAAACTCCTTTATCTCAAGAAATCACCAGCTTCTCTTTGTGCTTATGCTCGTGGCTCTTCTTCCGGAGTAGTCATTCCAAGGAGTTGTCTCACTAAATAATATTATCTATTATTATTATTATTATAAATTATAATATTACAATTTCATTATTATTAATTGTTCTTTTTCCCAATTATAAAGTTATATATGATCAATCCACACAAAATTGTTATATTTAATTGTTTATATAAATAAATTTCAAATTAATTAACTTTCTTGTGTTGATATTAATTAATATCTACTGTGAGTGCGTCATAGGTAGATTACAAATATATATTAATGAGTCATGACCAACGCACCACCTATATAGAGGTAATAATTGAAGATGATGATTGCCACAATATTATATATACATATTATGATAGATTTTTATTTTTTTGGAACAAATAAGTTATAATCATCGATATAGATAATTACACATTTTTAACGTATTACTCATATGAAATTATTAACTCTCCTTTTTTGTATTGATGTAAGGAATTTGGGTCGTATTATATTGAATTGTATTTTATGCAATATTTTTACCTAAAACTATACGTGGTATTAAATTTTATGAACACCTAAATATATAATATTTTAGTATAAATTAAAATTTAACATAGTATTATATAAAAATATGATATATAATCCAATTCAATATAATACAATACAATACAATACGACTTAATACGGTGTTCCAAACGAGCCCTTTGTTTCTTGAATAGTACTTAAATTACTATTTCAATTTCAAGCATGCTGCATGCATTGTATTATTTGACACACAAGTAATAATTAATTTGCATGAATAGTAATATGCCACACTTAAAATTACTATTGCTATATTAATCATATCCAATAATGCCCCAATTAATTTGTGTGGTTAATTTTTTTTTATATAAAAATTATTAAATTATAATATGTAGAATGTAATATTAATTAAATTATATTAATAAAGATATATATAATTTATATATTTAGGTGTTATGATTAATTAGCATTTCACTTTTAGAATATGTATACGGTATACCACTACACAATACTACTTTTAAAACATACATATATATATTGAGAATTGCAATTTATATTTACCTAGATCGATCTAGAGGACCACCAATTTAGAAAGACTATATATATAATAATAGATTATAATTAAGGTCTCGACATGTCTTCAAAAATTTCCTTTGAGGATTCCTAAATAAAATCGAATATTTTGCATTAAATATAGAATAAAGTTTGTCGAGGCTTGGGGGAAGAGGCCACGTGCATTCCATTAATACGTCTATATTAACAAAATTATATCTCTCATATTAATTTTTGCGACCACCACCATAATCTTATTTGGTATTTTAATAAGTACTCCACTTAATAACTATTATCATATATGTTATGTTTTTACATGGATTACTATTTCAGGATCTAATACGAACGCGAATTTAGACTCTATACACTATAAAAAATTGTTATTTTTAGTGATAACCTTTTAATCAAACATAAATTTTTTGTGAATAAATGTAATTTTTAGTCACAACAAAAAGTTACTTGTGAGTAAAACATAGTATTTAGTAGGGGTGTTCATTGGATCACATCCAATGTTTTAAGGCCTATCCAGATCCGATCCAATCATATATTGGATGTTAGATTTTACCATCCGATCCGATCCAATTAATTTCATCATCCAATCGATCCAACATCCATTGGATGTTGGATTGGATCGGTTCTATCCATTGGATGTATTTCATATATATTTATTTATTTAATTTGGGTTTATCCAATATTTTAAACCTAGTATTTTTTGGATCGGATTGGATCCATCCAATATTTTAGATCCAGTATGTATTGGATCAGACTGGATCCATCCAATCCAAGAAAAAAAGAGTAAAACTTTAATGTTAATTTTCATATATACATATAAATTTGACGTATAACAATATAAAATCTAATTACTCATCCAAACTAAATGAAAATACTAATTAGTTCGATTGGATGTTGGATGTATTGGATTTTTAGACACCCCATCCACCATCCGATCCGATCCAATTGGATATTTAAAAATAACATCCAATCCGATCCGATCACAATTGGATATCCAATGTTTGGCGGTCGGTTGTAATTGGATCGGTCGGTTCTCATTGGATTGGATCGATTTATGCACACCCCTAGTATTTAGTTATAAGTTGTCACTAGTTTAGTTTTAGTCACAACAAATACTGTGACTAAAAATACATTTAGTAACAATAAATTGTAATTTTTGTAACTAATACTTTTAGCCATGGACCAGCTTTTAGTCACAGCACAATAATGATAATTTATAATTAGCCACAACTTTTTTTATCTTTAGTCACAAATTTTGTTGTGACTAAGAGTAAGATTTTTTGTAGTGAGATATGGTTCTTGACTTCGGACCCAAAGACTTAAATCTAGACTCGGTGCCGGATTTGAACTCCAACTCTGACCCCAGATTCGAACCTTGGTCCTTGATTCAGACCTGACTTCAATTCCAATCACGGATCCCGATCCAAAGCCTCAAACTCGAACTCAACTTAATTAAATAACTCAGAAAATAAAAATAAAATTTACATAACACATTTTGTTTTTTATTTTTTAAATTGAAAAAAAATGGTTGTAAATAATTTTTTATTTTTTATTTTTTTGATTAAAAAATTTAAAAACAAAAATTTTATAACACCATCTTAAAAATTTTATAACCATATATAATAAATACCAACACAAAAAGTCAAATAATATAAATTTGTTAAAAAATATGAAAATTTATATTTTCTTAGGGGCTAAGTGTATGATACGTACATTATATAATATATAATAGTATGGATTTAAATCTCATTTTTTTTTTATTCAAGCGTTTATATATTACATCATGTTTATATATTACATCATATATTACATCATGTGTAATGGATTTAAATCTTATTACACTTTACATGTAGTGTATAGAAAGACTTTATCCCTCAACACTTATATAGTGTATGTAGTTAGTGACGGAGCTAGAATTTTGATTCACTAAGGGCTTGAATTAATATTTATTTTTCAAGAGCTTGAATGTAAATTGAATCAAATGACTTATTTTTATTTTAAAAAAAATATAAAAAAAAACATATTAAATAGAATGTTATATATATGTACTTAGAAAAAAAAGAGTGTTGAGTGTTTTTAGAAATTGGTGTTAAATTTTAGTGGTACATAATGGCTTAATTAATTCAGGTACATAATTAAATTAAAATATGTATAATCTAATACTTTACTCTAATAATGATAAATGATATCTCATGTATACTCTTTGTCATTTATCTTAATTTATATCGGCTTCAAAAATTGTATTTAATTTATGTCTTTTATGATAGAAATTTGTGAGGTACAATAATATATGAGAAAGTAATAATAATTTTGATTTTAAAAAAAGATAAAAAAAAACTACTCACATAATTGAATATTACTAAAATTAAATATAAACTATTTATATATGAGCTAGGATATTGATATAATTAATATTCTTAAGGTGTGTGTGTGGATTAAATGAATTAAGATGATGATGATGATATGAAGTTGACATTTTCAAAAATTAAATATTGTTTTGAGTAGCTAGCTCGCTCTAGGAGACACATGTGGGTAAGTTAAGAGATCATATGGGTGATCCCTGTGTCTGCGCTATTAATTGTATATTATATGATACAAATACAATACCATATTAGCATTACCAGCTGCTTATAGATACCGGTATATATATAATGCCTGCATGTTACGCTTATCCTACCTTTATTTATTTTTCCATGTATTATTAATTAATTTATATATAAAATTGAATAATATACACGGATGTATATACCGTTATTACAGTTGAAGTAGAAATGAATATATATATAGATTAACATAATAACATGGCGATCATTATTTGGTACGTACGTACGTAGCCTTGGAATTCGGCAACCATGGCGGCTGCAACTCCTCCGCCTTTTCTCCACGTTGTATTATCACGTGACGTACGTTCTAATTATTCAATATATCCTTAATTAATTTCATCCTAATTAACATATAATAATAACAATAATAATCATCACACAAATAACAACTTATCATGATCACATGGGGCTCCCCTGCTTGACTACTTTTAGTACTTATCATCATCATCACATGCATTTCAAGTACCGTACATATCATAATACCCTCATTTCACAATAATAATGCATACATATATACAATACAATACATCACGCTATATAGGCCTAGCTATAGCTAATATTATATATTCTACCTAATGATACTTTTCATATTATATATATCATCCATGTCATGACATGATCATCTATTCATCTCGATCGCTCCACATATCTTTAATTAATAATTAAGTTAATTATTAACAACAAAGCAAAACCAAACCAAATTAACCAACCACATGTATATTATTCCCAACTCAATTAATAATCTCACTGATTATTTACGATACATACATACATACATACTCCAATATATAATTCATATATTATTATATATACTCAAATTCAACTGTATAAATACCACATCTACATACTACGTACCTAGCTAGAAGAGTGTCTGGTACATATATATATATACATACTCACAATCTACATATATATATAGCAAAATAAATATTATTATATTAATTTGTAATCGTTCTAGGTTGATCATCTGAACATATAATGATGAATATGGAGAATAAGCTTAATAATAAGAAGAAGAAGAAAGTAAGTGTTTGTGTTTGGGTATGGACGGTTGTGATGTTCACTACAACATTTTTACCATTTTATTACATTTAACAATAACACTTTAAAAAAAACGTTACCATCTCTTAAAAAAAATTAATAAATGTTAAGGACTTACCTAAATTAAAAATAAATGGATAGTTGGACAAAATCACAGAATCCCCAATTTTTGTCAATCTCTCTCTTTCTCTCTCTTCTCCCCATCTCTCTCTTCGATTTTCGTCGTACGGTAGACGAGACTCTGGTTCATTCCATGCCAGATCCGCCTCCAAAAATCTGAATTTCTACGTATTGAAACGACCTGGAGTTGATGAACTGCTCGAATACCTTAGGGAAAACGACGATAAATTCGAGGTTGTTGTTTTCACGGCTGGATTGAGAGAATACGCTTCTCTTGTTCTCGATAAACTAGACGGAAACAGAGAATACTCTTTGCAGCCGGAGAATGGAGTTCTTGTTCAGGCCTTCGTTGACGATGTCGGCGGCGATTGTGAACTGAGTAAGTTTGAGAGTTCTTATGAGTTTGATGATATTAGAGAAGCTGTTAAGCATTACATTAATGCTAATTCGAATAATTAAGAACAGAATTTACTAACAAAATTGCTCAATTTCTGTTGTGTTGAGTTAATTTGATTTCATTGATGAAGATGAGATTTTCCTAGCTTAAATTGGTTGAAGGTCAAAAGGTCAGAGATTATTTGACTTTTTATAGTCAAAAGGTCAGAGATTTATATACATATATGTATTACATATGTATGTATATATATGGCTTTACTCTCTGTTCATATTAATTTTTAGTATTTTGTATTGAATTGCTCATCAAAGTTAAATTGTTCTATTATACTAATTAGAACAAAATTTGTTGAATTGAATTGATTTGATGATCTAGGAATATCGTTCGCATAGCTCAAATTGTTCGCATAGCCAGGGAAGAAGTCCATCTCCTGCACCTAATTGTTCAAGCTCAAATTGGAAGTCTCCTGTCAGTCGCTCCCAGTCCACTTCAACTCCAACTGCCAGGAAACTCTTTTCTGAATCTCCTCGTAGTGGTAGTAGCCCTGGTAACTAATTATGATCCTAAGTTTGTTGATTTAAGTTCTAACTAAAAAAGAAAAGAAGAAGCTGATTTCACTTGCATGATTAGATTTAGCATAAAAATACACTGCTTTACTTTGATGCATAGTAAAAATTTAGAGAGTGACAACTGAATATAGTGCTATACTCATTGACGTATGCAGGTTCTCCAACAGAAGACACAAGATCATCGATTGAGAATTCGTATTCTCAGGCCAATGGAACTGAGGCTGAAAATAACATTAATTTGATAATATACCCCTGTGAGAGATTAAAAGTGGTGTCTAGTGATCCAGTACCAGGCATAGACGTGACTAAAAGAGAGGTATTTCTCTTTTATACTCAAGTAATGGGGAGAGAGCCTCAGTTGTATACATTTTAATGCTGTGGGAAGACTTTTTATTTTTTATTTTTAATTTCTGGTTGTGAGCTGTGATGACAACTCCTTTGGTGCTTTCAAAACATGGGAGCCTAGTGAGTCAGAACACTCTAGTTCTTTGAAGATATGGGATTATTCTGATTCTGAGGCTGCTCCTGCTTCTTCTTGGTCTACTCTCCCTAATAAGTCAGTGTTTTTTTTTTCTTTAAATAAATATACAAAAAGTATAAGAAGAAAAAGATGATTTCTTCTTTGATTGAGATATGAATTGGGGTTCTTATTTGGTTGTTGTTTCAGGTCCTGAATGTGCAGACCATTGCCTATGGATATAGGAAGGTGTACTTGTGTTATTGTTAAGGAAGCATCACCAGATGGATTTCATGGGGGGACTCTGTATTCTCTGTATACCAATGTAAGATTTTTCTGTTTTGTTTTCTTATTTCAACTGTAAAATATTGGGGTAATTTCAAATAGTCAATGTACTATCATATAATTATAAGTACTCACATTTTTTCTTTTTTCTTTCAAAGTTGCAGGAAACGTGAAATTAGTTTCAATCATGAAAACTGGTCACATTACTATGAAAGATACATCATATTCATTGCATTGCTTCTTGTAGTTAGCTTTAGGAGTTTCTTTGCCTTTCATTCCAGCTATTGGTTGGATAATAGAATTGAATGGAAAAAATCTGATCAATTTGCTTGATTGAATTTGTAGCTCTTTCCTTCTGTCCTTCTAGGTGCACTAATTACCTAACATTACAGACTAAATTATTATGGCATGCTATGAATTGGAATCTCAATTTCTCTCTGGTCTCGTCTTTGCCGGTAGAATCACTATCAGGTATTCAAATTATCTTCTTTTTCTCCCGCTCCACTCATATTTATATATATATAGATATTTATATATCTATTTGGGAGTTTGAATATATGTTTGAGTAGCTATAATATTTCCCACACATGTATACATCACCAACTTATAGTCGATTTTTATATTGGCATCGACCAAACTCATAATATATTTATTTTTCCAACTGCTTTTACCGCCTTCCCCGCCAATTGAGTATCTTCTTACTAAGTTTTGTGTATCTTACTGGAACTCCCAAAGGACAAGTGGTTTTGCTGTGATGATTACAGTAGAATTCTAAGTGGAAAAAGTCATTATCCAGAACATTATTTCTCTCAAGGTCTGCTGCTAATTGCTATTGGTGATCGAGATAGTGACATGATCAAGAGACATGAATATCTGCAATTAGTAATTAATGATAAATGTTACAAATAGATTTTTATTAGACTTATTAAACGTTACATGAGCTTTTATCATGTTTTTTTGTACTTGGACCAAATTTCATTTGTGATACATGTATTGAATATTTTGATGGTATAAGAAATATATTAGATTTATCATCTTATTTTGTACTTCGATCAAAGTGTTATTATTGAGAAATTATAGCAATATTAAAATATAATATTTTTTTATATATAACATAATAATATTGTAATTAAAACTTATATGATTACATTTTGAAAATGTTATCAATAAATGTAACATAAAATCATAACACTAAATTAATGTTAACTATTTATAATATATAACACTAAAATAATGTTATAAATACTATTTAATTACATTTAAAAAATGTAATTAAATGTCAATACTTTTAATTACATGGGCTGTCTTAACAGTTGCTAAAATGTTATAAAATACATTTAATTACATTTTTTCAGTGTTATCGTAAATGTTTTTTCTTGTAGTGGTTATTGATGATGAGAGTGGGAATAGTTAATGCAGTAGGAGGCAGTAATATTATTAATAAGAATAAGGTGGTAGTGAACGTGGTTGGTTACGGTGCAAAAGGTGATGGAAAGACAGATTCAAGCAAGGGATTTGTCAAGGCATGGAGCGCAGTGTGTGGATCAAAGAAGGCAGCCACCATGTACATCCCCAAGGGAAGGTACCTGCTAAATCCTATAGTCTTCAGGGGCCCATGCAGAAACCGAGTCACTCTCCACATAGATGGCACCCTTCTGGCTCCCTCCAACTACTGGGCTATGGGAAATTCAGGCTACTGGATACTCTTCATCAAAATCAACAGACTTTCCGTCCTTGGGGGCACCATAGACGCCAAGGGCGCTGCCTTTTGGGCTTGCAGGAAATCTGGCAACAAATGCCCTGTCGGAGCCAGGGTACGTACCTTTAACTTTTTTAATATTTTTCCATATAAAATAATATGGTTATCACATATATAGCAATGAGAAATGCTAAGTTCACTTAATTGTGGAATGTCGTGTGTTTGCCAAAGAAGACCATCTCCAATGCATGGTACAGATTTTATATAGCAAATTTAGCTCAAAAAAGGGCTCTAAACTTTACTATTGTGTTTCAATGCACAAGGCAAATTAACCTCTAAGAGAATTGTGAAGGATTCCTAAGTAACTAAGTAAGTATGAACAGAGTATGAGAATGAATATATAATTGAAGGTCAATGAATATGTTTTTCAGTTTTGTGGTTGAGTTGAAAATAACTGTTTTATTAAGTAAGACAATTTTGATATATAATGCAGTCAATGACTTTCAACTGGGTGAACAATGGTGTGATCAGCGGCTTAACATCAATCAACAGTCAACAAACTCATTTGGTAATAAACAGTTGCACCAACGTGTTAGTCAAGAATGTTAGGCTGAGAGCGCCTGACCAGAGTCCCAACACAGACGGCATCCACGTCCAGGGCTCCACCGGTGTCACCATCACCGGAGCCACATTACGCACGGGAGACGACTGCATCTCCATCGGGCCTGCCACCAAGAATTTGCACATGACCAACATCAACTGTGGACCGGGGCATGGGGTCAGCATTGGCAGCCTAGGCAAGGACCAGAACGAAGGAGGGGTTCAAAATGTCACCCTCACAAACGCCGTCTTCACCGGTTCAGACAACGGTGTCAGAATCAAGTCTTGGGCAAGACCCACCAATGGTTTTGTCACCAACATTGTTTTCCAGAATCTGATCATGAATGGAGTTAAGAACCCAATCATCATAGACCAGAACTACTGCCCCAGCAACAAGGGTTGTCCACGGCAGAGCTCTGGAGTGAAGATCACCCAAGTCACCTACAAAAACATAAGAGGAACTTCTGCCACCAAAGAGGCTGTGAAATTCGATTGCAGCGGTAGCAACCCCTGCAGAGGAATCAGATTGCACAACATCAATCTCACTTATCGAGTCAACAAAAATGTGATTGCCTCTGCCATTTCCTCCTGCAAGAACATCGCTGGAACTACCACGGGAGTCCTCATTCCCCGCCCATGCATCCCAAGATGATCATCATCATCAATGGTCATGATCGTGATGATATAGCAGCTCATATTCCTCATATATATTAATTGGTGGGGGTACTGTAGTTTGGTTGTGTACTATGTAATTCACACACTTATTAGAGTACTTACTTAATAGTACAATTTAATTTACTAGCCTTTTGTATTTATATAAAATAGAATGCAATCGATCGAGCTAGTTTACAACTATTTACCTGCCTTAATTTGCTTCTATATATAACATTTGGAAGCTAGTTTAGTGGATTTGGGAAAAGCCATATATTGCTCCTCCTCCTAAATCCTGATGATGATGTACACCTACTCATGATTAATCAGTTTCTGATTGTATATGTAAATAAATGTAATGTAGTATGTGAATGTAATGCTTGTTGGGTTTAAAAGTTCTTGTATTAATTAATGAACTGATGACCATAAGGATTCCTTTAATGCATCTAAGTACGTACGTAATTGAAAACAAAAAAAAAAATGTTAAAATCACTTAAGTCTTCTTAAGTGTCCAATTTCTCTCTTACAACTCGCATTAGTGATGTTGTGTGAAGAAAAGGTAACACTCTGTACATCAAAGTGAAAAATAAATGAAGAAAATGCCTAAAAAATAAATATGTAGTAGTAAGTAGTGTGGGTATGGGCATATATGTATATGCATCTACAACTGCTTCAAATTGTCAGTCCTGGGTGGATCTGCCTTGTATGATGATGATGATGATGATTTGTCATGATGAGTAGTAGTAGTATGATCAGAAGTTTGGCGAGAATCTGTGATTTGGAAGGAAGTCTTTTTGGAGGTGGTGGATAGTTTTGAGTCAAGGCGTAGTGTCTTATTGGAAGAGAAACAATGGCGCACACATATTCGGTGAGTGTTTATTCCAGTGGAACAACTGCCTTGGACATTCACTGCCAAAATAACTTGCTTGTCTCGTGTGTCCTCTGACCACCAATTCTGTGGAATGCCCTCTACAAACTCTTCCACGCTGTGAACCTCTTCATGCCTGATTGATACTTCAACCACTTGCTCGCCTTTGATCATCCCTGCTGCCGGTGACACCTTTCATCATAACAAAAGAAACAAATTCATCATCAAACTCATGAATTCATTATATTGATTGGATTCATTAATAAAATACCTCCAGCCATCTTGGAAAGCCGAAGGACCCTCTTGGTTGATACCCCGCAACTGCACCCTCCTCAGCTTCTTCTTGTTCTACTTCTTGACCCTCCTTGATAGTGCTCTGTCCTTCACAAACAATTCTAAATATGGCTATGTCGTTGGAACTATTGTTGGAGATCTGTAGATTGAAAGTGTCCTGATTCTGGAGGACTATACTGTTAGTGCTCACACTTGTATCTGGAACATAACATAACTCTTGGAGCATCGACTGGATCTTTTCGTTGGATTTGTAAATTGTTCCAAACTCCTTTCTCCTCTCTGATCTGTCAACATGGGAGATTTGAACGTTGAATTTACACCGTACAGGCTTGTGATCGCTATCAGTCACATCCATGCATGCCTCGTACCTGTTAATCAACAACACACTTATTAACTCTTGATTTAAGGCCCTCATATTGATTTAAGGCCCTTATAATAAAATGACATACTGCAAAACTGATGCCACAACAGGACACTCTAGACCACACTCAAACACTGGAGCCGGTCTGCTGTCGCGATATATTATTCTGTCACACCATGCAGGAATTCGTTTTTTCTCGCCAGAATCATATCCTGGAATTAAGTAGAAAGAAGAACAAGGGAATTATCAAATTGAAAGCCAATTGTGTTCATAACTAAGTCAATTAATTACTCTTTTTATCTTCTTTACCTGACAAACCAGCTTGGTGCCTTTCAAACTTGTAAGTGGGAGGGAATTTTATGAGTGCCTCACGCATCCCTTGAAAAACTTTACCAGCTTTCATCTCTGCCCTCAGCTGATCCTTTTCTCTGAGCCAATCAAAGCATCTCTGAGAAACGAAGTCCCTCGCTTCATCGTAAGATATGCCAAAAAGCCTGTAATTGAAATCACCCAAGAACACAACCATATCTGCCTCTGCTAGTTCAGGCCTTGCTTCTTCAGAGTTTCCACCCATAGCCTATATACACATCACCAATTAATAACACAATAATACATATATGCTTGTACAAATTCAAAAGAGTAAAT
This sequence comes from Cannabis sativa, assembly GCF_029168945.1. Taxonomy (NCBI): domain Eukaryota; kingdom Viridiplantae; phylum Streptophyta; class Magnoliopsida; order Rosales; family Cannabaceae; genus Cannabis; species Cannabis sativa. Next base: position 48,310,973 of record NC_083601.1, read on the forward strand.
CCAAAGTCCTTACATTTGTTCCACGCATCATATGAGAACCAGTTGAGACTCCAGCTGCAAGACAGAGTAGCCATGGGAAGCCAGAAGAATAAAGGAGCCATGATAAATATGTGGACAAGGCAACACAGAAACACAAAATTAGGAGCTTCACCATACCAGCTGAATTATTAAGGAAATATGATGATCTGTTGAACACCATGTTGCGATAAATGTGATCGAAATCAGCATTCCGGCGATTCACAGCTTCCAAATGTGCAGCCAGGTGACAGTTCACAAAACACATTATCCTGTCGTAAACTCTGATCTTCAAACCAACACCTCCCTACTTGGACATTAATTTTTAAGTCAGCTCAACTCAATCTATAAATGCATATGAATTTGGAAACAGAACACAATGATTTTTATTATTATTATCCTAATTCTAATGGATAAGGACGATTGTACAAACAGACCTTATTACCAATAGCACGACCAAACCCACATGGAACTGCTCCAGCGTCAATATCCCCAACATGCGTTCTAAGATTCTTTCTTACCCTGTAAACAACAACTGTCATCTCTTTATCCCTCTTTTTTTTTTACATAGAATGAAAATTTCAACATACAAATATAAAAAAATGATAATCCAAATTATTAAATCAGTGTCACTGACGACTAACCATAGAGATATGAGCAAGCCTGCCAGTTGCCTAGATCCCATGCGCTCAAACGTTTTTCCTTCATCCAATGCCTTGCCTATGTTGTCCAGCCACCATTGTCCAACAGAACTTCCTTCAAGCCCTACCTACACAGCCACAGGTGAAGGAAAGGAAAGTTGAGTTGAGTTGAGTCAACTCGGTAATTCTATAGAAAAAGAAGGAATGGGATATTATAATTAATTTACAGTTTCTTTCGCGGCAGACATTGCAAGAAAGCCAGCCCCCATCTCAACTTCTTGCAATCCAATTACAACAATACCAACATCTGGGACAGCAGAGCCCAACCATGACATAAGTGCATCATGAGAGGCTCTTCCTTGACCAACATTCCATGTCCCAACCAAAAGTCTAACATTGTCTCTTCTGGTATATATCTTTTCTTTTGCAGCCAATTCTGAACGCAAGATATTGTCGATAGGCCCTGGAGATGTAATGTTCCAACCGCGAATGCCACCATGAGTAGCCAGGCTAAAAACATGGCCATTTCCAACAGCCAATTTGATTACAGGACTGCTGTGAGCAACCCACCCAGAAATCAGATTTCCTTCTAAATCCAACACCTGAATGATGCCACTGACATACCCTACATATAGTCTCGTCCCGAAAGTGCAAAAGCATTGTACAGCACACGGGTGATGGCTGAAATCTTGCACACGGTTTCCATTGCCGTCCCACTGCACCAACAACCCATTTGTACATCCACTCCATATCATGCCATCCGCGGTTATCACTAGAGCTTCTGTTCTCTTGGTATCTTCTACAAATGCCCCTGCACCTCTAGTTGCCACTCTCCGAACCACATCTGCAGCTCCCATAATAGCATTACGCGACCGTTGTAGAAAGCCCCCAGATTTTTCCTTTTTCGATGGATTCACAAATTTTACCTTCATCTCATCTTCTACAGCTGTCTGTTCTTGCTGGACTGATGAAATGTCAACTCTATTCTCGATCTGCCCTTCTATGTTAAACACTTTCACAAGCTCCCTTGAACGCGCATCCCTGTTGAAAAAGACACCATCTTTTGGAACATTAGATGATGCACTTTATTAAAACTAGATTCTCTCATATACAAAATTAGTAAAAAAGTTAGTATAATAAAATAGAGAGGAGCTTTAACATCTGATTCTCGTACCACAATGAGAATGAGAGAGATCCAGCACACCAGATTTTGGCTCTAGTCTTATCATATAACAAACACTTGACGTCTTGAGAAGATAAGCTACAAACACCATTGACTGTGACTTGACTTCTAAGGTCCACGAATGACCTCTCCACCAACAAAGCAGCCATGTATCTTTCTTCTGGTTTCAATAAAAGAGATTTTTCTATGGATTCCCATGGCCACATCCTAATAACACCACCTTCAGAACCCGACCACAGATCACCTGGATGTATTATATAAATCATCCATCAATAATCAAACGCATACAATATATATATATATATATATATATATGAAAAGAAAAGAGATGAATTATAGATATATATATATATATATAATACCATGAAATGTCATTGCCATAGCAAGAACAGGTCCCCGGTGTGCCTGCCAAGCAAGGGCTTCCTTAAAAGGGGTTGATGGGGTTGCATCCAAAGGTTGATCAGCTCTCCAAGATCGAATCTTTCCATCCTTATGCCCACTCCAAACAAGCCTATTCCCCTGGTCAGCCATCAAACACAAGATGGGGGATGTGTTGGCTGATTCTTGGTAGGGCGCTGCATCCTCGTCACCCCTCAATACCCTCCCACCGAGGCCACATCCACCTTCGTAAGCATCCTTGAAATGACACACACGTAGCCCACTCTCCTGACCTGCCCACAGCTGCGTCTCCGAGCAAGCAATGTTCCTCAGGAATTTTCCCACTTGGGTTTCCCTTAGGGGATGCGGCCGCAGCTCCAAGCACGGCGGCCGTCCGGGGTGGACAGCAGCACGTCCTGGAACTTTGAAAATGCCAGCACCACCGCCGTTTCCAATAAACTCGGGCAGTGGCTGATAATGGCGGTGATCCTCGGAGGGGAGGTCTGCGCAGAGGTTCTGGTCGAGTCTCTGGTTGGGGTTGGTGGTGGAAGAATAAGGAAAGAATTCATCGTCGTCGTCGGAGTCGTAGAGGGTGAGTTGGGGCATCTGGGTGTCGTCGAGGCTGTGGTTGCGTTGTTGGTGGTTGCGTTTGGGGGCTGGAGCAGAGGTTGTCCGGAGCTGTTGGCTGTAAGATTGGGACTTGCGTGGCGGTGGGACACTACTTAGACCGGCGAGTGCCTCTCTTTCATCGTCTTCTATTCTGAGTTCATCCATTGATGGAATGGAAGTTAAGAAAAGACAACAGAAAGAGAAAAAGAAAGAGAAAGAGAAGGTGGTGATGTCTACAGAGTTTTGTTATTTTTGTTTTGATGAAAGAAAGAGAGGGATGATGATGATGAAGGAAGAAGAAGAAGAAGAAGAAGAGAAAGAAAAGGAAAAGGATGATGATCCGCATGCATTGCTAATTTGAGCTTACGTTGTTCTTCTCTCTTCACGTATATACCAAATATAATCCTATTACATAGCAACACCATACACGTACCCCCTCCCCTCCCATGCACTTCCCCATTCTCCACATCACTTCTCCTTTTCTTCTTCTTCTTCTTACTATTATTATTACCATTATTATTAGTTTGTGTAGTAATAAACAATAAAAAGTTTTTTACTTTTATTGTATGGTAATTGAAAATAATAAAAAGAAAAACATTACTTTTGCATTATAAAAGAATAAAAATAAACAACATTATTATTTGTTGGTTCAAAATCTCAACCTATTTGTTCCGAACGGATAGACACAGAAACAGAGGGGCACTGATCTGCTCTGTTCCTTTCATTAATGTACTTACTTAAACCGAACTTTTATATTATGCCAAAATTAGACACTGATTGATGCTACTACACTTTTTCCAATAATTGAAATTGATTTCGATATTCCAATCCTACGTTTACAATTTATTTATTTTACCAAGACTTCTTTAAAAAAGAAATACAAAATTAATAATTCCACAAAGAAAAGTATTTTTTTAAAAAAATAAAAAGAACAAAAAAAAGGGTTTACTGAGTTGAGTTTATCTGTGTGAGACAGGCAATAATTGCATGTCCATTTTCACACTGGAACGTACAATATAAAATCTCGTAACAAAAGGAGGGAGCAGTATGGAGCAATTGGCCCCGTTCCTTGCCAATATAATCAAATCAATTCTACAAAAAAATCCAGGCAATTTGTCCTCATCCCACCTAATTTACAGACAAAAATAAGCACTTCTCCCTCTAATAATGTATGCACAAAAAGAATTTATGGAATTAATCTAGGTAGAATAGAGTCACAATTTTTCGGAGATTCTTAGCCTCTTGACAAGTTTCCATGAGCAGTCGACTATCATGAAAGGCAAAGCAAATCACTTGCTGTACTTGTGAAATGATGTCCATATTGCATAATCTGCAGTTTCACCACACAAATACTCAGTTATCATTTCCATATTAGCATAAGCCAAATTCCTCTTCTAAGTCAAATGAAATTCAAATACACAGTACACTACACTACTCACTATACAGAATAGCGAGCAATGCAACCAACACCAATACTGTCCATTGACTGGTGGACAGTAATGGTGCTAAAGCCTGCGTACATGTTTCTTTCTATAGACATGGAAATTTGCAAAGGCTGTAGTAAAGCAGACAATCAATTAAACTGTCATAAAGTGAAGTTCAGTAGAAACCTGCTGGCTTCAATCAAGGGTAAGTGATCATTGTAAGGCTTCTCTATAACATTCTTCACCTGCATTCAGAAATGAACAATAACTTTAAATGATTTATTCTTGGTGTCAAAACCAGCCATATGTGCTTTGTACTTTTGATAACTTCATTTACATCAAGCCTTGACTAAGCGAATAGCATAACAAGTATTAATTTGTAAAAATTTATTGTTTCTGGTCATGCTTCCTGATTCTTTGGAAATTATAGAGTACAATATGCAGTATACACTTACTAGTTAAATTCATTGTAAGCAATTAACTTTGGTAGGGAATTGAAGCAAGAGATAAATCAAGCTCAAATAAATTCCAACTGAGCCAGATATATTCAGAGCTCCACCAAGTAAAACCATTTATCTAAAAGACATGAATTAAAAGATAGTCGAGTCATTTCTCTTACTTTGGACAATAATTCCTGGCTCTCAGGCGGTTGCTTTTTCAAGCTCTGAGGCAATATTACTGTTAGTAGCTCAGGTTTTTCTGCTCTCAAAGCACCCCTTATAACAGCTGCATTAGTGCCAGACGCTCCTGATGTATATATGTGATTTTTCTGCAAATAATAGTGTTATACCCTAGCATTAGAAAAATAAAGAAACAACACAAACATCTGGCATGCTCAGTATAAATATTAATTATTCAGCAAACAAGAATGTTGTACAAGAAAGAGCACAGGGAACAGTAGGGAAATGTAACCCTGACTACGTGCACATGCGTATCGTAAGACAAAGCATCACTGATCACCTAATATGGTTAGAAAGACCTATAACATTATAGTACCACATAAGAGACTCTAGATCAGGAGCTCTTACAGTTATAACCATTGCATAGCTAAGAATCTCAATAAGTTCTTGGTGCATGAATCCCATATTCCGTGTTCCAAAAAATCCAATAGCTCTAGGTCCTTGCTGCTGAATGGCTAATAATTCCTGAAAGATAAAACAAATAAATACCCTTTAAGATCTAAAGTTGTTCCTATAAATATTTAATTGACAAAGTATGAAGTTGCAACAGATGTATGGATGTGATCAGCAAATGTTTATTCAATCATCTTTTTATTTTACACACACACATGTAATGTAATCATTATGTATCTATTTGGTTATCTGTTTAATTTTCAAGTTGGCTATCTGTTTATAAAACTAAAGGTGCTCATCCGCCGGGGCAGGGAGGCAAAGCACAATTGTTACGGAATAACATACATCATGAATAACTTAAAAAGTCAGTAGAGAAACTAAGTGATGTGATATTGTGTTGTACCTGTAGATAATCCACATCGGGAGCAGGTTTGAATTCTGATACTAAAACTGAGCCTGATCCTTCAACAACTGATTGCGCTTGGGTTGGGATTTGAGTTTGAGTGCCAACCTCTTCATCAGAACCAAACATGCGTACATCATTCTTCTCTTCATATTGTGAATCCATGTCTCTTCTACCATGCCTGCATAGCCACTATACCAGTACAGAAAAAGAGAGCCCCTGGTAGTAAATCATTAGTGAAAACCAACCGCCCACAAAACGTGGTGATCATAATTCATACAAATAAGTTCAAGCTTTATTACAATAAAATATTTTCCTCTATTGAGGGGAAAAAAATAATTCTTATTTATCAGTATCAGTGAGGAGAGGAGTTTATGTCGACAAATTGGCTTCCAAATAAAAGACAAACATATTTAACTAAGTTAATTTTATTAGTAAAGAAAGCATCATTTAAACAGCTAAGAAAAACGTACTGGTAGAGATTTACAGAGAGAGATGAAGGTTGTTTACATTAATAACTAATCATCACTACACTTAACACTAGGACCTTAATACTGAGAAATACATACATACATGCATCACTGTTTTATAATCCACATCTGTAAGAAAGGATCATATGAACATTTCAGATGAACTCAAGAGTTGATAAGTGTTGGAAGTGAAACCAGTAATCAATCAACAGCGGAAAAAGAGAAAGACATACGAATCTAAGTCAAGGGAAGGCAGGGAAGTAAGTCATTTAGCAATTTTCAATTTTAATAGTGTGTCACAAGAGAATCTAAGTTGAAAAGGAAAAATCTGTAGATAAAGAAAGAAGGAAAGCATAGTAAAAAAATATATGTGAAATGATTGCATACATGGTTGTAGTATTGTATATCGGAGAGAGAGAGAGGGAGATACCGTCCTCGAGGGGGAAAGATGGGGCGACTTCATCCTGGGTGGAATAGAAGATAAAATGAAATTAGGGCAAAGAGAGTGAAAGGGTGCGGAGGAGGATTTGGTAGGAAAATCAGAGGAAGAAGGAGAAGGAGATGAGAAAGCAGTAATGGAGGAAGTGGTGGGCATGAAAAGCCTCAACGGAAAGGGAGAAGTAGTCATTCTTCTTCTTCTTCTTCTTCTTCGATTTTCTTTTCTCTTCTCTTATCGGCTGGCAGCCTTTTCTTTTCTTTTCTTTTCTAGTCTTCTCCCTTTTTCTTTTATTTTCTTTCTTTTATATCTACTTTAATTTTTTTAACAACAAATAATAATGTATTTTGTTATGTAAAGTAAAGTAAAACCAGAAGAAAGGATTTATTAGTCTTACGCGCTTACCCTACTACATTTTTCACTTTTAACTTTTTCAACCATATTAATTGACCATATTATTATGTTATCTTATCTTATTATGATTGATAATATACTTACAAGAGAAAAGGGTGTTATATATCTATTCCTTTCAAGTTTTATTATTATTATTACATGACTACCACACATCGAATCGAATTCAGAAGAGATATTTCTCAGTCTCTCTCTTTTTCCTAAAAAAAAAAAAAAGAAAATGCCCCTCTTTTGTATTCTTTTGAACTCTCTTTTCTTCATAATACTAAAATATATATAAAAAGAAACAGAAACAGAATATCTTTCTATTTGAGAAAGCATTTGGTATCATTTCATCAAACCATACAAAAAGTTGAAAATACAAATCATAACAACACTAATAAATTAATTGGTTTGGGGTGGCTGCAATAGACAAAAGAATTACTTCTTCTTTTTTTTCTAATATCATATCAAATGTCCCATCTCTTCTTCACCCGGAACATCAAGGCTGAGGATTTTATGTCATCTTGTGGCACTTGCAGCATAAATTGAATTTTCATCTTCAACGGAGCTGCCTTTGCTTTACCACCTTCCTCTCCAACCTGAAACCCAAACCAAACCAAACCCACAAACCAACTCATTTTCATTTCAACAACAACAACAATCATATTACTCATTCACTCATTCAGACTTTTCAAACCCTGCCCTGCAATAAACCAATCTCACTTACCTAGCTTGGAGCAAACAAAAACCTGCAATTCTCATACAAACTAACAAACAATAATACACATATGAAACTATATTAAACCTTTATGACTGGAACCAAATACCAATAAAACGTATAACATCAGGAAGAAGTCAGGTCCACATACCTGACACTTAATGATATGTTTACTATCACCATATGAAATAATGTATAAACAGCAGCAATAAGTTTAGCATGTAGGACCACATACCCAAAGAGATGCCCAGCCAAGACGTACTTCCGAATCATAACCAGCTTTAAATTTCAAATCTTTACCATATGTATGCTTGTACACAGCACTCCAATTGTTTGCATCGAAATTGTACCAGTAGCTGGAAATGAATTTTATTGAAATAAAATCAGAAAGATATCAAACATTTTGCATGGGGTGGCTTGTACATATCACTCCAATTGTTTGAACTAAAATTGTACCAGTGACTGGACACGAAGTCACTAAAATAAATCAGAAAAGCTATCACATATTCCATGTGAATGCTTGTGCACAACACTCCAATTGTATGCATCAGCTTTTACGATATCCAGGACAATCAGAAAAGGTACCATGTGCTGCATGAAGCTGTATTGTGGTGATTGAGAAACAATTACTGAAGACAAATGGTAGCTCGAGACTCCAGGGCACCACTCATGTCATTTTTACCAAATTATAAACATTTCATGTTAACAAAATATGAAGAAAAAAAAAAGTGGCACCGAGTTGTATTTAGTAGTACCTCAAAGAAACATGATTCTTTTCCTTTTTCAATAACAAGCAACTAGACTTTTCAGATCATTAATGTCGAGCAGCATACGAATTATTATGGACAAATTAAAATAGCAACAAGTCACTGAGACCGGGCAACATGTACATATCAACATGAGTGAGTGCATATACATATTCCTTTGGACTGTAAAATATCATCAAGCATGTAAGTCATGTCACTACGTGTATACAGAATTCCAGGATCCATTATTGTTACCTCAATTTGTCTGAAGGACCAAACCGACGTTTAAAGGCAAATGATAATGCATTTGAAGGCAAAGAAATAGCTGGGATAAAGGACATTTGTTCATCCTGCAGTGCAGAAAAAGAGTTGAGAAGTCAAGAGTACTCACTCATCTAGACAGTCAGATAGATAAGGTTAGGTTAGGTATATTGGAACATAGTGCTATTTCAAGGTACAGAAAGGATAAAGGTAAAAGTATGTATCATTGATAACCTTAAAGGAGTATCTGAGTCTCAATTCTTCATCAGCATACTGAGCAGTACAGATGCCATTCAAAAGATTGCCTTTAACAATGCCATTAATGGACAAAACCCTGTGAGCTTCCTCCTCCTCTTCCCTCTCCACTTTCTCCTCCAAAGAGACTTGGCCACGAGGGAATTTAAAGGTTGCCCTTGGCTGGGAATTGGGAAATGAATGGTTCAAGAATGAACAATAGAATTTTTAAAAATAAGTAAAGATACTACATACAGTAGAGTCGAGTACTATATTACTGACCAAACCGATGGTTGGAACAGGTGATGAAAGCTCCAAGGCATAGTTAGGCTCAGCAAGCCTAGTAACCATCGAAATCTCCCCTTCCTGAGCCTAATGAGAATGAAAAATTAAAAGAAATGGAAAGAAATAGGTAATTAATTAGAGATTAATCCAGTCCAAAATAGGTATTAGGTACGTACCTTGACATCGTGGGAAGCGCGGAGCTGCAAGCCGGGAGCGAGATCAAAAGAGCCTCTCAGGAGGGCGTTGCGGTCGTCAAGGTCGTAGTGAATGGAGAGGTGCTTGGAGACAAAAGCGAGCTGCGGTTGGAACAGCTGACCCTTACGGTCGTTTTGGAACGACAACTTCACCTTCGCAAGGCCTTCTAACAACTTGCACGATACTTTGTGGGAGAAAACGGAGCTGTCGCTATCCAACTCCGAAGTCACACGAATGGTCGGCCTTTTAGGGAAAGAGAACAAGGAAGACGACGGAGCCGGAGCCGGAACCGGAGCTGGAGGAGGAAGGGGAAGGGGAAGGGGAGAGGCAGGAGGAGCAGCCTTAAGGGGCGGTGGTGGCGCCATTGCCAAGTCCGCCATGAATCGATTTTTGTTTTGGGCACAGATCTTTACTCTTTACTCTCTCTCCACTGACTGACCCACCCAACCAGAAACTCCCTATTTTCTTTCTATTTTCACTCCTCTTTTCCTTAAATATTTCATGTTTGAAAGGGATCTTTTCCTTAATTACTGAAATAATTAATCAATTTTCTTTTTTTTTTTTATATAGTTAAATAATTAATCATTTTCAAAGCCATTTAATTTCATCTATATATAAATATTTAATTTTAATTATCTTACTATTGAAAACTACTACACAACGTACTGTAATTTGTAATTTTAAATTCATCTATACGATCATATCAAATTTGTTCAACAAATGTAGTGGTGGACAAAATTCCATACATATCAGTGGATAAATTTTGAATGGTTTCTAAGGTATGATCTTAGTCTATTTTAACACTATTTACTTGATAGTTAAAAATAAATAAATAAATAAAATAAAAATGATGTATACCTTACATGTACATGTATAATTTATGAAGTTTCTTTTACATAATCATCAAATAAACGAATTATTACTTAAAAATATGCAAGTGTTTACCTTTTGTTGAGGTATCCTAAGAAAATAAGGTATTGTTGTTTAAAATTATGAAGATATTTATGTTAATAATGTACACTTAAATATACTTGTGGAGAAGTATTAAATTAATAAAGAAAAGCAGTAAGGATTCTATATAGAATGTTATTAAAAAGAATTATTGACAAAATTTGGTGTGTTTTTGTGATGAAAAAAACACAGTACATAACAAGTAAAGATTAATATTGTCTAATAGAGAAGTGCACAGGTGGATGTGTGGTGGTGGGTTGAGCAGGAATAATGAGAAAGAAGGGTGTGCAGAGCCAAGTCGGCAATGATATAAAAGTATCCATATTTTGTTTTTCAATGTCATTTCTTCACTCTATTTTTTTGTTTTTTTTTTCTCAATCTATATAGGTATTATTATTATTACTATTGGGCACTCTCAATTGTTTCCTTTGTTTCCTTTTTCTTTTTCTTTTCCTTTTTTTCTACATAAATGGCAGCAATATAAATAAATAGAGAGAGAAAGTCGGCAGCCAAAACCACATTTCTTTGGCCTCACCTTCGCCTGAATTGAGAGAATAGAGTACGCTCGAACCGACACATTCAACCCTGCTCCAACTAAGTAGCAAGGATCGAAAGCCAAGCGCAGACTAGTCCTTGTACACCACCACCACCACCACCACCCTAATCTCACCGACCATAGCCATACATAACAGAGCGGTCAAACACACACAACCACCTCTCTCTATCTAATGACTAATAATCCCCAGTCTTTATGCAATATTAACAGCGACTGGCTTTCCCCGTCCCATCGCAAATCCTCTAGTGCCATCCGGCATACGCGGACCAGGAGGTGGGGGCTGCTTGGTTACACCTGCCTCCATACCAACTAAATTATTTGATGGCGAAGTCCCTGCCATGTTATTTCCACGATTGTTGTGGTGGTATTGTCCTCTTCCACGCCCCTTGCCTCGTCCCCGACTGCGCCCTTTTTTCTGCCCACCTTCCTTCTCGTTCCCATGCTGCTCTTCCCCCTGCCATTATTCGAACACATTAATCTTAATAATTAAAAGGCCACAATGGCATCCCTGAGACTCCATTTTTAGTTTTTGCACAGAACCACTAACAATAAACATTTGCCAAGAAATTTAAGGAAAAATATTACACCAGGACAAACAATTCCCACATTCTATCATGCATACAATAAGCCTCCTAGCACCAGCACTTACTACGTGATCGTGTGAATAGCCATCGGACTGCTGAGGAGCATCTTCTACTACCTTTCCATTCACTGGTTGCTCAGCTGCACAAGCATCCTCTTCCTCACATTGCACGTCTCCTTCCTGGCCCCTTCTTCCTCGGACCTGAGAAGGTTTTGACTGTCAATGGTTCAAAGAAATAAAGCCACCAGAATAGTTTGCTTATATTGCATTCAACTTCAAAGACAATCAAAATATTTTCATTTTCACATACCATGCGCTTAAACATTAAGCGGACCCTTAGACCACTCCTCCAGTTCCTTTCATCATTTAACTCTGAAACCTGCATAATGTGAACCCCATTATTTCTCTAGCAGAAGAGGAAGGAAGGCAAATGTTGTAATATACTAGTTAAAATAAATACTTACAGCTTTCTCAGCTAGCTCAACTGACTCATATTCAACAAACGCGTGCAACTGAAAAACATAAGAGACGAAGGTTAGAACCATGTACAGCATCTACCTATACAGGATATACTTTGGCATATATAAAACATTATCGATACAGCCTATAAGCATGCCTTCATCCACAGTCAAAAATTTTAACTACTACTCCATTCTACAATCTTTCCAACTACTTAAGGTAAGTGTTGACAACTACTAATGATGTGAAGGATGTCCGTCACTAAATGTATGATGACAATAGAACAAGAATAAAACATGCAAAAGCTTTTCAAATCTTGGCAGGCAGGCCCGCACCAAGATATCATGCTTTAGTGGAACCAGTGAAATAATTTTTATTAATAGCCTGAAACTGACAAGCAAGCTTCTAATAAAACTGCTCGTAAATATCCACTGTCAATCTGATAGCCCAAAGAATGGCAGTCAACAGAAACAGTTTTGCAGGACATGTCAATAAAAGAGAGCACAAACAGAACACTCATGCAAGAACCATAATCATAGATTTGAAATATATGCCAAGGCATTTCTAAGCACCTCCATCCACTTCTCAACCTAAAGAGTACATAGTGAGAAGAATTATAGCATTCCTGGGCTATCAATATCATTCTTGCTCAATAACAATATCAGATAAAAAGGTTCCTAAAGAAATGAAACACTAGAAGGTGATTCAAGAATTTTCCATGCCTATTGAGATAAAATAGATTAAGGTTGAGCTCTTCTATTTTCATTTTTCATATGTGATTTACAAGGAATATGAAAATTATCGCTTACACAAAGCTGTAAGAACTTTGAAAAACAATTTAACAAACCACATAACTTAACCAAAGGTATAAATGCTTATATGCATACCTTGTTACTGAAGAGCATGTTGTCAGATTTTGCTGATCTTGATGCTGCAGAAGATCCTCCTCCATTGGAAGTCTGTGGCTGGCAAGTCCGGATTGTCTTTACACTGCCAAAGAGCTCAGCATTATCTCCATATCTAGGTTGCTACTATCATATTCTTTGAAGAAATGAAAAGCTTTAAAATTACAAGTTTTTTCAGAAAAAAAGTAATAAAATTACCTCCCAACAGAAGAGAAAACCTTCATGAGGTTTTGATGGCAATGATCCTCAGGCAAGTTCTCAGCAACTATAATGCGAGACTAAACAACAGAATGCATTTTAGATGATTATTTGATGTGATAAAAAGAAAACTCAAGCATTACCTTACATGATATTATCAAAAGCCAAATAGGTAACATGAGCTAGCAAAATAAAATGTATTGCAACAACGTAAAAGAAATTACCATGCAATTGCAAACCAATCAAGCAATTATGCCAAAAAAGAAGTAGCTAACTAATAAACAAGAACCTACTTGCAACTCTTCCATATCCAACTCAGTCAGTGGATGGATGCGTCTAACTTTCTTTCCATCTTCACTAACCACCTGCAGATCAATGCATTTAGAAGGACTTAGGATTAACATTACAGAGGAAAATATAGAATAAACATTGGCAAAAGAAACCAGAAGAAGTATAGTATTTGTTTGAAGAACAATATAAGTAGATAGTGTAAAAGGCGCATAAATTAACTCACGAGCTTTGACGAGTTGCGCAGAATAGTTGCTAGCTGGGCATGAGTATTGATGAGCGCCTTAATTTTCTTAAAAGATGCAACAACAGATATTGGCACTACAAAATCATAAAACAATATATAGGAATGAATATTGGACAAATTAGATATGATAGAAAGTCAACTGCAACTTTCTTGTAAAACAATAGATATTAAACAATCTTAGTGTCTTCGAAATAATGCAATATGCAATAGATATTAAACAATCTTGTAAAACAAGATATTTAGAGTATGCTGTACAAGTATGATGTACGTTAAGATGCCAAACAAGAGTGGTGCGAGAGAGAGTATGCTGTACAATTATGCCAAACAATCATAGCAATTAAATGCACTGGGCCCTCAAAACAAAGGTTAAATATTCTGTATACTCAAAACTAGTGCTTGTGTGTGAGCGCATGAGAGAGAAAGAGAGAGAGAGTGGTGAGAGAATGACGGAAATTTACCAAATCCTTCAGGATCTTTGTTGATGAACCTCATTAGATGATCAGTAGTTGCCAAATTCAAGTCGCTGAAATAGTACTCCACCTGAAATTTTGGTCCGTTAAAAGCATTACAAAGAAAATTAAGGAAATTTGCAGCTGCTTAATGTAATATGTTTCATGCTAGAGGGTGAACGTAAAATTCACAACGAAATCATGTTTACAGAAGTGGAGTCTGTAACTCATATGTTCATGTAAATCATCAAAAGCAAAGTTCATTCATGGTGTGTCTCATGTAAATGAAAAGAAAAAAGTAATCATTATGGAGGAGAAGGAAAACATTCTAAGGCCATAGACTACTATAATCTTGTCTATAATTGGATAGAGTGGAGGAGGACACTGCTAAGAAAATGCATGTATTGAACAATCTTGTCTATAATTGGATAGAGTGGAGGAGGACACTGCTAAGAAAATGCATGTATCGAACAATCTTGTCTAGAATTGGATAAAGTTATTATAATATAGATCACTTCAACCAAACAATGCAATATCAGAAGGAGCACGGCAGAAGCAACTATAAGTTGTCCTCCTTAAGAAAAGCATAACAAAAAGAAAATCCAAAAATCCCCCAAACTCTTTTAGCACACTCAATTGCTATGTTGGTACACATTCAATACAATCCTACAGAGGAAAATAGAAAAAAGAATATGCAATTTGTCCTGCCACCCCCTTTATGAAGCATCAAGCTATGTCCAACAATCCAGACATCCTAAATGCTTGTCGAACATAGTGTGAATGAATCTGATAGTGGCTACATCTAATTATAGTGGAAAATTGTGAGTGAGCATGTTATACATTTAGTATAAAGAGAAACACAAAAGTAATTAAGGCAAGTGCAATATCACATATGTGAAAACAATGATTTTAATTAAGTCATGTTTCTTCCATCAAATCTAAATATGGTACATTAAAGAGACAGAATTCCGTTTAGTAAGATATCTTACTTTAATCATGATTGCCTGAAGACAGTAAACAAAATGCAAAAAATTACATTTGATGATCTCCAAATCAACATTTTAGTAGGAAGAAGGTTTTTTATATTTATGAATGGCAAACCTGATTCAAAAGCTTGAGAGTAGCCTCATCGGAAAGCTGCTGTTGCGGCTGCTTATTCTTGGAGGAGGAGGAGGCAGAGTGATCAGAAGATGGCTTAGGAGGAGGCTGTGGAATGGGAAGGTCTTGGTCGGAGTAGTAGTGATGCTGATGCTGCGGCTGCTGATAGTGAATAGGCAAGTGATGAGGATGGTGAGTTCGAATCGGAATCGGATGGGGATGGGGATGGGGATGAGGACGAATTGGAACGTGGAAGGGAGCGTGAGAGTGATAGAGATGGAGAGCAGGGGGAGGCGGAGGCGGAGGAGGAGGGATCGGGTGGAGATCGGAGCGGGGAGAAGGGACGAACTCGGGAGCCTGGGCGTTGAGTCTGCTAAAGGAAACATTTCTGGAGAGATCGGAAGACTGTTCCTCGTCTTGGGCCATTGATTGTGGTTCTAGGGTTTGAGTGAGTATCTTCCTTTCTCTCTCTCTCTCTCTCTCGTATATCTTCTTCTTCTTCTTCTTCTTCTTCTCAGTGACTCTGACTCGGACAGTCGGACTCTCTTCTTTTCTTTTCTCTTCTCTTTCTTTTCTTTACTTTGCTTTTGGTGTAGATGTAGAGTAGACTCTAATGAGTTGAGTTGGGTCGAGTTGAGTTGAGCCGAGTCGAGTTGGAGAGGACACGACAGACTTCTCCCGTTCAACAGGATTTGGATCCATCTCCATTCTCTACGCTATTTATACTATTTATTATTTATTACTATTACAAAAAAGAAAAAGACAAATCACTCTACTACAATACTACACAACACTGTTAGTTGTTAGTTAGTGTTAGTCTTGCTTTTTTTATTTTTATTTTTTTAATAATTAGAAGAAAAAAAAAGTTAAGTATATGTAATTTTGATTATAAAAGAAAAAAGTCATGTGATAATTATAAGTATATAATTTTAATCTGTAATTTTATGTTCAAGTTTATTATAGAATTTTCTCAAATCTCAACAAACATCAAAGTCTTGCAACTTGCCCTATCTAACCACACAAAGTATTCTTTTCTTTTAAAATGATGTGGTTGATCAACTATCCTTCTAATAAAATCACATCCTTCACTATGTTTCACTAAAACTAAACAAACAACAATAAAATTGTATACAATTTCACACTTTAGGGTGTTTAAATCTGAATATAATGCTTAAAGTTCTTTTAAGGAGAATAGGTAAATTTCATTAATAAAGTTTATATATTATATATATAGAATTTTATTAATAAAATTAATTGAACATAACTTGCTCAAAATTAAAACTAATCATATAACGGCTTCATTTAGCTTTATTTTTATGTACCATTTTCTAGTTTTTAAAATTAAAAAAATTATTTGTTTGAATAAAAAATAAAAAATTATTTTTTTAATTTAAAAGTTTTTTTCTTAAGAAGTTGTTTTTGAAATTAAAATAATAATTAATTTACTCACCAAACATCTTTTAAATAGTAATATTAAAATACACTGAAAAGTACATTTTATTTAAAAAAAAAATCATAATATAATACTTTATCGGCGGTTTAAAATAGTCAGAAAATCTCCTTTTTTTTTTGAGAAATTTCATTTTTCATACTTAATAAAAACACTCCTTATCAAAATTTAAATCCCTAATTAATTTATACTAAATAATTTATTTTAAATATATTTTCTTTCCCTTTTACCTTTGTTTTATAAAAAAAGCCAAAAACTAATTAAATTATACTACTATTAAATTTTTATATTTATAACAATATACTTTTAAGTTTAGTAATCTTAAAAATGATAAAATTAAACAATAACGAGACCACAATCAACAATATTATGAGGTGGTGTGTTTGAATTTTAAATGTGATCATATAAATACTATATAAAAAAATCTTTAGTGCTCATTTGGGATGAGAAGTTTTCTATAAAAAAAACACTTTGTTAGGAAATCCTAAGACTTGATAATTCCCAAAACTATTTACTAAAGAGTTCCCAAAACTAGTGTTTCTATAATAAAAAAAAAATAATTTGCTAGAAAATCCTAAGACTTGATAATTTTACAGTGCTTAGAGGTATGATGAAATAAGATTTTGGACAAATGTGTAATAATTTGTTCAAGTCATGGTAATCTCCACTAATCTATGCTCAAGGTTGAGAGTGAGTGTTTCCATACATATTCTACTTTTATATATATGGAATATATATAGTGTATACATGTGTGTTGTAATATATATATAATTAATCTCTTATTTTAATCTTTGTATTATTTTACAATAGAATTGTAGTATATTTTGATTTTCTTTCATTGTAATAAAATCTCTAATTAGTCCATTATTATTGAATATGCTCATTCAGCAATATCATTGAAATTTGTCAAACTAGCATTGTGAAATACTAAAATTTACAAAATAATTTCATTTAATTTATTCTACATGTGATTATGATGGTTGTACAATGTAAATCTATAATTATTTTGTGACTATAATAGTTATTTATGATTGCACAGTATAATTTATGGTCATTTATGTGACCATACAAGGTTACTTACTAATAAATTTTTCTATAAAATTATTTTACTAAATAAAATTTTGAACTATTTTTACAAAACACTCAAATTATCATTGACATTAACTGACTTATTTTTTAAAAAAATGAATAGGACAATTTTATCAGAGCACGTATCAAATAAGCTGAAAAAATATATCGTCACGTGTTTTTGAGCTCCCACCTAATACGAGCTTAATTAACACTTAACAACAAATATCCCTTTAAAAAATATTAGGTGAAATATGTACAGAGGATTATTTATTTATATAGGTGGCGTTTAGTAATATTTTTTTAATTAGTTTTCTGTTTTTAAAATTAAAAAAGTAAAAATATTTTTTAAAAATATGTTCTATAAAAAATATTATGGACTTCTACAAGATCCGAACTCAAATCCCCTTGGCCCTTGATCTGAACTCGAATTCGATACTGAACATAAATCCGACTTAAATAAAATAAAAAAAAAATAAAAAAAAAATAAATTTTAGAGAAGATAATTTTATTTTTTATTTTTAAAATAAAAAAATCAAAAGTGGTTACCGAATAGCACCATAAAAACAAGGAAGTCAAGCTAAAAAAGAAAGAAGAAAAGAAGAAAGGTGATTAACAAAAAAGGTGAATTGTGTCCCAAAAAGTGAGGTAGAAAAAGTAGTAGTTGGGTTTGGGAACTTGGGATGGGTGAATCTGAATCTGAATCTGAATTTAAGGCGATGAAGATGAAGATGATCATCGACACAGACCCTGGTATCGGTAAGCTGCTACTTTGTTGTTTTGTTTGTTAATGAAATGAAATTATTGATAATACGTTGATTGATTGCTTGATTATGCAGATGATGCCATGGCAATATTCGTGGCCCTCAAGTGTCCCGAAGTTGAAGTGGTTGGACTTACCACTATCTACGGCAACGTTTATACCACTCTCGCCACCCGAAACGCCTTACATTTGGTAATCCTAATTTGCTTTTATTTTTATTTTTTTAGTTTAATTCATGTTTTGCATTTCTATAATCTATTCCATCCATTCTAATATCACTTTACTCAATTACTTTAGTTGGAGATTGGTGGAAGAAGTGATATCCCTGTAGCTGAAGGATCTCATGTCACAATCACGGTAACCTATTTTCAATTTCATTCTCAATGTCTCATCCTCGTCCTTATGTTTTGTTCTTACTCACCTGTATTTTAATTCAGTTACTATGCTCCTATCTGTATCTGTATGGCTGACTGTATGTATCTCTATCATGTTCAATAATAAATAAAATAAAATAAGAAAGGTACAAAGCTCCGGATTGCTGATTTTGTTCACGGCGCCGATGGACTTGGCAACCAAAATTTCCCTCCGCCTAAGGGAAAGCCTATCCAACAGTCCGCTGCTGCATTTTTGGTCCAGCAAGCAAATCTTCACCCTGGAAAACTCACTGTCGTAGCCTTGGGTCCACTTACTAATATTGCATTGGTAGTAACATAACACATTCTCAACCTTCTTTCTTTATTTATATTATGAATCAGACACAATATTACCCCACATCATTTGCAGGCGATTCAACTGGATCCGGCTTTTGCCCAAAATGTTGGCCGGATTGTTGTTCTGGGTGGTGCCTTTGCAGTGAATGGGAATGTAAATCCAGCTGCAGAAGCCAACGTAAGCAGCATTAATAGTAGTTGTATTCAAATTGTGACTTGTGAGAGTAAGAGAAAGAGAAAAAGTATTATAATCATATAATGACACCCTTTTGTTGGATGAGTACGAGCAGATATTTGGGGATCCAGATGCTGCAGATATCGTATTCACCAGCGGAGCAGATGTGTTGGTTGTAGGGATAAATGTTACTCACCAAGTCGTTCTCACAGGTTTTACTACTACTTGAATGTTGTTGATAATTGTTTCTGTTATTTGATTTGATTCTGTTTCTTCTGTCAAATTGTACCTAGATGCGGATCGAGATGTGTTGGCAAGTTCAAATGGGAAGTTTGCTGAGTACTTGTGTAAAATTTTAGATGTCTACTTCTCGTATCATCAGGATGCCTATAACACAGGAGGTGTGTCGTGTGGAGTGTGGTGTTGTTTACTAGACTAACAAATGGCCTAAGACTTTAAAGTCACTAAACTAAGCTTTGAATGTTGTTGGTTTAGGTGTTTACCTTCACGACCCGACAGCCCTTCTTGCAGCCGTATACCCTGATCTGGTCACTTACACGGAGGGTGTTGTGAGAGTCCAGACCAATGGCATCACAAGAGGGCTCACTGTATTGTATAACAAACAGAAAAGGTTTGGTGAAGTAACAGATTGGTCGGATAAGCCAACAGTGAAGGTGGCCGTGACAGTTGATGCTCCGGCTGTTGTCAAACTTGTGATGGAACGTCTCATAGACTCCTCCTAGTCTACTCCTCGTATCATATATCAATGATCATCCATCCCTTTCTTTTCATATTTCTGTGGACCAGCCTTGTTTGCCATTTAATAATAATTCTCAATGCCTTTTGAGCTCATTATTCCTTAATATTATATCTACATAAACAAAAAGAATATAAGCCCCTACTCTACAGTAAAAAAGGTTCTCTGCAAATTTAAAACAAAAACTTCCTCCAAGAGATTACTCATAATTCCTCATGAGAATTAGATTCTGATTTGTGAGTAGAGAATCCTTTAGATTTGTTTGTGCTTTCACTTTTTTATTTTTTTTGTCAATAGAGCAAATCTGATAATATAGTAATTTTGGTGGAACTGGAAATGGTCAAATCACGGCTATTAACTGGCTACTGGTATGGTATCCTTTCCCTTTATTTCATTGGTCACTTTTGCTCTCTTAAAGTTGTAAAGCCAACTTTACAGAGTGAGCTTTAATTTTCTTCAAATCAAGTGATCAATTTTGGTAATTTTGGAATTGGCGCTGATTTGTTCCCCATGATATATGATCAATTTTGGTGTTTGTGTTTAGTTTAGTGGTTAATGAATATAGGAGTTGTAGGAACAGAACATGTGATGTGAATTGATGAAGTTTAATTTTATAAAACAAATGGGTGTGGGTGTGGGTGTGGGTGTGAGTGTGTGTGTGTGTGAAGATTTAAGGTTTTTGAGAGTAAAGAATTTGGGTAACTTGTGAACGACTCCATTCCAAAATGGTCGACAAAGCCTGATTTTGTAGTCCCATTCTAATAATAATGATCACCCTCGGACAAGTTTGAGTGTTGTTAACTATGTACTCTCACTTTTTTTAAGAAAGAATAACAAAAAAGCAGGGAAGGGACTAATAAGAAGCTTAGAATCATATACAACAACGTGGTACATACATACCCTACCAAAGACACCAACTTTATCAAAACACATAGTTAATGTTAATACATAACATATGCATGCAAATATGCAATGCAGTACCAATACAATATTTCTAAGCTTTGCAGTGGCCATCGCCATGAAGAAAACAGATTATTCTGTCTCTCTCTTTTTTATACTAAATATATACCAAATTTAAGTGTATATATATATATATATGTACAATAGAGAAGTCATAATTGTAGAGGAGCATCGGAAAAGACTTGTATTTAAAAGAAAGTGCATTGAGGACATGGTGTTACCGCAGCTCTGTGTTCTCAATCCCAGGTCTTCGTCTCCTTCTCTAACATTCAAACGAAATGGTAGTCGCAGAAGAAGTCCGCTAAAGCTTCCATCAAGCGTGTTGGTATCCAATTCATCATATCCCATTTGGCCACTTCTTTCAGCTTCTTCTGATCAGGTCTTAACTTTTCTCTTTTCTCCTCTGATATAATGAATAGATATAGTTAAGCATTACATTACTAATACTATATATGTGCGTGTGTATGTGTATCAGAGTCAGAGTCAAACTCAGAGCGTTGCAGCCATCATATTTGGGGATGGATCAGAATCACAATCACAATCACGTCTGTATCCATTGACGATGAGAAGATCAGAGGGCGCCCTGCCAATGGCAGCAAATTATAGGCTCATCGACGCAGTAGTGAGCAACTGTATAAACAGCAACATAAAGAAGATATTTGCTCTGACACAATTCAACTCTACTTCTCTGAACTCACACCTTTCGAAGGCTTATTCGGGAGTAGTAGGATGCGAAGGGATTGTCCAAGTAATTGCAGCACATCAGAGCTCTCACCACCATCATCACAATGGATCATGGTTTGAAGGAAGTGCTGATGCTGTTAGAAAATGCCTTTGGATACTAGAAGAGTATTATCATCCACTCACCGAGTTTCTGGTGCTTCCAGGCCACCATCTCTACCGAATGGACTACCAACACCTCCTCCACTTCCACCGCAACTCTAAGGCTGACATTACTATTGCAGCATCAACTAATTCCATTTCCACTCCTCACCACCACCACCCACCACCATTTGGCATTCTCCAATTGGATTTTCAACACCAAGTTCAATCTATTCGATTCAACTCATCGCCCATTATTCTCCCTTTTGCTTCTTCATCTTCACCATCATCAGTAAGTCTCCCTCCAAAGTCCAATCCATATTACTCTATCTTCTTTTTTTTTTTCTTTTTATTGACCGATGAAAAATGAAAAATTGACTTTGAAGTAGGTGAATAGAAAATTGAATGGTAATTTTAGTAGTTGTGGTGAATTGCGAAGCATGGGAATCTATGTGATGAAGAAAGAGGCAATGAAAAAGCTTCTAGAAGAGCAGTTTCCAGAGGCAAAGGACTTGGCAAGGGAAGTCATTGCAGGAGCAGTAGCAGCAAATGGGATCAAGGTTCAAGGGTATCCGTTTGATGGACGGTGGGAGGAGATGAGGAGCATTGGAGAATTCTACAAGGCAAACATAGAGAGCATAGAGGAGGAGAAGATGGGATACAAGTGAGTACTTATGACTACTACTATTGTATTGAGTTTGTTATTATCATTGTTTTGTATTGTAATTGATAATTTGATACTAACTAAGTGGGTTGGGTAGTTTCTGTGACAGAGGAGTTCCAGTGTATACAATGCCTCATTGCCTGCCCCCAACTCTTATAAGTGAAGCTGTTATTACAAACAGCCTTGTTGGGGATGGCTGCATCATTGGTGTAAGCAAAGCAACTACTCTTGTTTTCCTATATAGCATATATATACACTCCAATTAACTCTATTCCTATGGCTAATTGATTGATTGATTGATTGATTCGAATCAAGAATAGAGATGCAGTAGTATCAAAGGTTCGGTGATTGGGATGATGACCAGAATTGGAGATGGTGTTGTCATTGAGGATTCTGTCATTATTGGCTCTGATGTGTATCCGGTGAGGGAAGGGAGTCTCTCTTAATTTGCCTCAATTCTCATTCACTTTGTATCTTTTATATTCATATGATTGATTAGTGAAAATTACATACAGGACCAACAAGAAGAAGAAGAAGAAGAAGAAGAAGAAGAAGCAACTATTCCAATAGGCATAGGCAATCAATGTCAAATAAGGAAAGCAATTGTAGATAAGAATGCAAGGATAGGCAACAATGTTATGGTAACACACTCACTCTCAAACTACTACTATCCTATCTTTGAGTTTATGTATTATATAAGACGTAATTATAAATATATGTATTATTGCAGATCATAAATAAAGACAAGGTGGAAGAAGGAGAGGGGGAAGAAGGGAAGGGATATGTGATCAGAGAGGGGATAGTCATTGTTCCTCGAAATGCAATCATTCCACATCACACCATTCTCTGACACATCAAAATAATAACACTTTTCCTTTTCAATTATACCTTCTTCATTCATTCATTCTCCTTTTTGTAAAATTATTCATTTTCAATTCTGCCTTTCAAATAAAAAAATAAAAAATCTTTATATACATATTTGGGAAAATTTGTGACAGCATTCACCCATTAATTACCACTTTTATTTATAATAAAGCAAGCCAATAATTAAAAGTAATTGGGTTTATTTGAGATGAGAATAACCAGGCCAGGGCATCTATTAACCAAACCAAATGAGTGCAACAATTTTTTTAGATAGAAACAGAGATATAAACCAGAACATTCAATAGAATCAATAGCAAAACACATTTTTCTTGACAAAAAAAAAAATTAAATTAAGAATTGTATTCAGTTATTTTTATATAGTTTTATTTATTTTATATATTTTTTCTTGAAAAAGATTCATTTTATTTAATTTAAAATCTATTTATAATTATGAATAAATGTATTAAATTCAAGAAATAAATAATTAAGTATAAAGAAGACGTAATTATCAATTCTAATTTAATATTAGGAAAAATATACTTAACTTAGATTGTATCAAAATTAATTATTAAACAATTAATTTCAAAATCTATGATATTTTCCTAATTAAATATTAAAAAAAATAACTAGTTCTAGAAATAACTATCTAGAATATATTTCATTTACTAAGGGTGCGTTTAGAAAGCCACAATGTAATTGGATTTGTGTGTAATTGGAGGTAATTACACAATTTGACATGTTTGTCTCACCATGTAATTACACTGTAACTGTGTAATTTGAAGTAATTGAGGAGTTCCAATTACACTCTCCAATTCTCATGGTCCCCCATGACCATGAGAATTGAATGTAATTACACTTTGTAATTACTAAAAACTTTCCATATTAAACCTTAGCTACTAAAAATACTATTTTCCTATGTAATTACTAACTATTTTGCCAAACAAAATATTAGAAATTCATATGTAATTACCACCTCATATCCAAACACACCTTGCATTTTAAAATATAATGTAATTACTACACTGTGTAATTACCACCCTAGTAATTACCCTACCTAGTAATTACACAGTTACTTCCAAACGAACCCTAAGTGTTTTTCTAAAAAATTAACTCTAAAATCATCCCAATTACTTTTATTTATTCTCTTTAATTTTCTAATTTTTATTAGATATATAAAATTCATTAATGAATTAATTAAAAAAAATAATAAAAAGAAAATTATCAAGTGATAAACCGCATAAAAATTTAAAATATCAATTCTATCTATTTTTTGTTTTGATAACTCATATATTTAATATTCAAACTTATCCTTTCGTCAAATATATATTCACAATAACCATAAACCTATTTTTTGTTTTGATAACTCATATATTCTCTTCTTCTTCTAGTCTTTTTTCTTACCTTTTTTTTAATAAACTTAGCAACTTTATTAACTAACAATCGTTAATAATTGTAGAACGCACTTCGTTGGAACAATTCTCTAATTGAATCACACGACTAGAGAAACAAGAATCTCTGACTAAAACATGAGCCAGCTTGTTTGCAGATCGTTTGACAAAACACAACTCAACATTAAAGATAAGAGAAGAGTACGAACATCATGAACTAATAGACCAAACGAACCCAGAACTAAGAACCGGTAACTAACGCCAGAAACCAATGTTAATTCAAATTAGTATTTTATGGGGTTAGAATTATTAGTTTTATGTGAAACTAATTAGGTTTTTTCCATTTGTCTTGTCTTTTGACATGGTTCTATAGTTTCTCTCAGGTTTATTGGTTTTTGGTGTTAATTACTGGTTCTTGGTTATGGGTTCGTTCGGGTGTCCATAGTGTCGAGTAGTTATCAACGAATGGAGGCAGCGAAGAAAATGGCAGGGATTTTTATACCGAAATAGCAGGTGCAACCTGAAATAGATGAATTTGTTGGTAAAAAAGAAGCTTTAAGCTGGATTGACCGTCATTTATGGGGACGATTGATTTTGGAAATTGATATCCAAATTACTTTGTCATCCTCTTTTGGTCTATTAGATCATGATGTTCGTACTCTTCTCTTATCTTTAAATAATGTTGAGTTGTGTTTTGTCAAACGATCTGCAAACAAGCTGGCTCATGTTTTAGCCAAGGAATCTTGTTTCTCTCTAGGTCGTGTGCTTAAGTTGGAAAATTGTTCCAACGAAGTGCATTCTATTGTTATTAACGATTGCTTGTTAATAAAGTTGCTAAGTTTATTCAAAAAAATACATATATATAAATAATTGAATAATTATTTAATTTAATATTATTAATTTATTTTATATTTATTATTATGTGTTTTTTAAAAAATAATTAATTTAAGATAGATATTTTTATGGCAAATTTATTAAAATAATAGTAAAATATTAATTTGTAAATTTATGCTTAATAAAAATATTAAAAAATTAAGAGAATTAAAGAGAAAAAAAATAGCTTTAGAGAGATTTTAGACCGTCACATCACCATATCATACTTCTCATTTATATAGATATATAGATATAGATTTATGTTTTAATAAAATATTAAAAATTGAGAGAATTAAGAAGAAAATAAATAACTTTAGAGAGATTTTAGACCGCCACATCACCGTCTCATACTTCTCTTTTATATAGATTTTTAAAAAATAATTAATTTAAGATAGATATTTTTATAGAAAATTTATTAAAATAATAGTAAAATATTAATTTGTAAATTTATGCTTTAATAAAATATTAAAAAATTAAGGAAATTAAGGAAAAAAAAAAGAAAATAGCCTTAGAGAGATTTTAGACCGTCACATTACCGTCTCATACTTCTCATTTATATAGATATATATATATAGATACTTTTCCTTTATATAGATTTTTAAAAAATAATTAATTTAAGATAGATATTTTTATAGAAAATTTATTAAAATAATAGTAAAATATTAATTTGTAAATTTATGCTTTAATAAAATATTAAAAAATTGAGGGAGTTAAGGATAAAAAAGAAAAATAGCTTTAGAGAGATTTTAGACAGCCACATTACTGTTAGGCTATTTTTAGCCTATGTTTTGGATCCAATTTATGTGCATCTTTAGCTGTGTTGGGACGGAATTACGCTTGTTTTCTATGTTTTCAGGTTCTTTGGAGTAAAAGAGGTCTCGGGTGCAGAAATTCATTGAAAGACGTGCTGAGCCGAAGAAAAACTTAATTTTTGAGTTTTTGCATATCTGGCCGCGGCGATGAAGAGGCTCGCCGCGGCGAGTTACGAGAAACAGAAAGTGCCTAAATTTGGCACATTCTCGCCGCGGCGAGAGGAAGCATGGCCGCGGCGAGATCCCGTACGGACCAGGGGCATTTTCGTCCATCGAACCCTAAATTTCAATTATAAATAGAAAACTGCGATTGGAAGTCAGAGAGAGCGATTTGGAACCCTAAAACACAGCTGAGAGCGGCAGGAAGAGCATAGAGATTCAAGTGAAGATCCAGAATTTATCCTCCAACAGTTCTTTTCTTTATTCCTCTTTAATTTATTTATGTTGAATATTGCTATAGGAATGGTTATGGATTTATTTCTGAACTAAATTTCCCATTTAGGGAGGATGATGATTGTTGTTTAATGTTTTCCTAGTTAATGTTTAATTACCATTCCTCAATTCTTGTGTGTGAAATTATCTTAGTTTGTTCTTAATTTCATGTTTAAGATTGATCACCTTGTGCATGTTCTATGATCTCAATTCAAAATCTGAAAAGTGAGAATTGAGAATGCTAAAATTAAGATAATCGATGTTCTATGTGAAACGAAAGTATTTACATGACTTATGTGACGAGTAGATTATTACTTAATGCTGATTTCATGTTAGTTTAATTAAGGAATTAATTAGATAACATGTGATTTAGAATCTAGAAGATCTGAAAGGAGCTAGGTTATTTCATAATCTGTCATTCATTCCAAGAATAGGATAGTAATTAATCATTAACAATTTGGGTAAACAACAACAGGATTCTCCTCCCTATTGCCTCATCTTGCTCAACTTTAAATTGTGTTATTAAGTTTTCTGAATTTCTTTCATATTTTACTGTTTTTACATCATACTTGCTTTCGATTTACCGAATAGAATCATAAGTATAATTTAGTGGTACTTAATCCAATTCCCTGTGGGATCGACCTCACCTGTGTGAGATTTACTACTTGATTGCGTATACTTGCGTAGCGTTTAAAAATATAGCAACAAGTTTTTGGCGCCGTTGCCGGGGAATTGTTAAAGATTAATATTACATAAAATTATACTAACTTCTACTTTGGTATATTTTCTCTTGCTGATTTTTCTAACCTTTTTCTTGCAATATTTTCTTGATTTATTTCAGGAATCCTAAGTGCATGCGCCGTCAAGGACAATCAGTCATATTACCAGTTGATCCTGAAATTGAGAAAACTTGCAGGAAGAATCGAAAGAACAAGAGGCAAGAAAGAGTTTCAAAGAATCGCCGAAACATCAGAAATCATGGCTGCCAATGTGAACAATAATGTTGGGAACAATGGGCGTAATAATGGTAATAATGGAGGCGCTGTGGAAGATCAAGCTAATGGCCGTAGCTTGAGAGATTACATTCTCCCTACTCTGACGGGAGTGCAGTCATGTATTAGGCCACCGGCAGTGGATGCAAACAACTTCGAGATCAAACCTGCCATCCTTCAAATGGTGCAGTCTTCAGTTCAGTTTGGTGGTCTCCCTTCTGAAGATCCTAATTTGCATCTCTCTAACTTCATGGAACTTTGTGAAACTTTTAAAGTTAATGGAGTTAGCGACGATGCCATTAGATTGAGGTTGTTTCCATTCTCGCTCAGAGAACGAGCCAAGAGTTGGTTAAATTCTTTGCCACCGAATTCTATTGCTACATGGAATGATCTGGCAACAAAATTCTTGTCAAAGTTCTTTCCTCCAGCGAAGTCTGCAAAGCTAAGAGGAGAAATCAATAATTTCTGCCAACAAGATAATGAATCTCTCCATGAGGCTTGGGAGAGGTTTAAAGATCCGATCGGAGGTGTCCCCATCATGGTATAGAGAAGTGGATGCCGGTTCACAACTTCTACAACGGGTTGGTTGGTAATACTAGAACTCTAATAGATGCGGCGAGTGGCGGAGCTTTTATGAGAAAGAGTGCTAATGAGGCATATGATCTATGGGAGGAGATGGCTCTAAACAACCAGCGGTGGCCAACCGAAAGGAGTCAATCCAAGAAAGTAGCCGGTGTGTTAGAAGTCGATGCCATCACAAAGTTAACGGCTCGGGTTGAGGCATTGACTAAAATCATTGCGGGGCAAGCTAAGCAAGCCCAAATTGTTTGTGAGTTATGTGGAGGAAGTCATCACTTTTCGGAGTGCCAAGCGGATGTGGATGATTTGCCAATGGATGAAGCTAAGGCCATTGGGAATTTTTCACGAACAACAACAACAACAATTATGGGTTCAACCGAATAACAACCGAAGAAATAGTGGGTTCTATCAACAAAGAAATCGAACCAACGGTTTAATCAAAGAACAAGCCTGCGGTGGAAGTTCTAGTTTGCGTACAGTATTTCTTGCTCCAATTCATGAGCCGAAACTAGATCTTCAATTAAAGACCCGGACTCGGATGGGCCGGCTAGCAACTCGGGTAGCAACCCGCCCTCAAGGAAATTTGCCTAGCACCACCGAAGTTAATCCTAAAGAAAACCGCAAGGCAATTACCCCGAGGAGCGGTAAGAAGTATGATGGGCACGAGTTACCACAACCGGTTGAGGTAGATGTAGAAATAAATGCTCAACCGATTCCGACACCAACACCGACGGCGAGAGAAGGCTGCGATAGCCCAGCTCCACTTCAACAGTCTCCACCGATTAGTATTGATCATCATGTAAAGATACCCTATCCTCAGAGGCTGAGAAAGTCAAGCTTGGACAAGCAGTTCACCAAGTTTCTAGAAGTCTTCAAAAGACTTCACATTAACATTCCTTTTGCTGAAGCTCTAGAGCAGATGCCAAGTTATGTGAAGTTTATGAAGGAAATTTTGTCAAAGAAGAGGAAGATGGAAGACTATGAGACAGTGGCTCTAACTGAAGAGTGTAGCGCTATTCTACAGAAGAAACTCCCTCCAAAACTCAGAGATCCAGGGAGTTTCACTATTCCTTGTACTATTGGTAAAATTGAAGGGATAAATGCACTATGTGATTTGGGAGCCAGTATTAACTTAATGCCCTTGTCAGTGTTCAAAAGATTGCAGCTAGGTGAAGCAAAGCCAACTACTGTAACTCTTCAATTGGCAGATCGATCGCTAGCTCACCCTAGAGGAGTCATTGAGGATGTGTTAGTAAAGGTGGACAAGTTCATCTTCCCAGCTGATTTCATTGTTCTGGATATGGAAGAAGACAGTAATGTTCCTATCATCCTGGGGAGACCTTTCTTGGCAACAGGGAAAGCACTAATTGATGTTCAGAAAGGAGAGTTAAAGCTAAGGGTACAAGGAGATGAAGTTGTATTTAATGTGCTCAAAGCAATGACCTATCCTACAGCTAGTGACAACTGTTTTGCAATTGAGGTGGTGGACCAGTTGGTGGAGACAAAGACACATGCTGAAGATCCTCTTAATCTGACTTTGGTACAAGAAGAGGTGGTGGAACAAGATGGTAAGGAAGCTTATGAATATGCTAAGTGGCTCGATTCTTATGGACCGCTGAATAGAAAATATTATGAAGAGTTAGGAGTCATACCAACAAAGCCTACCCCATCTACTGAAAAGCCTCCTCAACTAGAGTTGAAAGTCCTACCAGAGCATCTCAGGTATGAATATTTGGGAGAAAATAAGACACTTCCTGTTATTGTGGCTTCTTCCCTATCTTCTGTAGAGACAGATAAGCTATTACGGGTTCTAAGGAAGCATTCAAAAGCCATTGGATGGACTTTAGCAGATATTAAAGGGATCAGCCCTTCAACTGTAATGCATAGAATCTTAATGGAGGAAGGAGTTAAACCAACCATTGATGCACAACGTAGATTAAATCCACCAATGAAGGAGGTTGTCAGAAAAGAAGTCTTGAAGTGGTTAGATGCCGGGGTAGCGTATCCTATTTCAGACAGTAAATGGGTGAGCCCAGTCCAAGTTGTTCCAAAGAAAGGAGGGATGACGGTGGTAAAGAATGAGAAGAATGAACTCATCCCAACCAGAACTGTCACGGGATGGAGAATTTGCATTGACTACCGAAAACTCAACAAGGCCACAAGAAAAGATCACTTTCCACTCCCATTCATTGATCAGATGTTAGACAAGTTGGCAGGACAAGAGTACTATTGTTTCCTTGATGGATACTCAGGGTATCACCAAATAGCTATAGCACCGGAGGATCAAGAGAAAACAACATTCACATGTCCATATGGTACTTTTGCTTTTCGACGAATGCCATTTGGGCTGTGCAATGCTCCAGCAACATTTCAGAGGTGTATGATGGCTATATTTTCAGATTTAATAGAAAAGTGCATCGAGGTGTTCATGGATGATTTTTCAGTGTTTGGCTCATCGTTTGACCAATGTCTGAGTAACTTGGAGTTGGTTTTAGCAAGATGTGAAGACTCTAATTTGGTGCTGAACTGGGAAAAGTGCCATTTCATGGTTACAGAAGGAATAGTGCTGGGACATAAAATTTCAAAAGAAGGTATTGAGGTCGACAGAGCCAAAGTATCTACAATTGAGAACTTGCCTCCTCCAATTTCAGTGAAGGGAGTTCGAAGCTTTTTGGGTCATGCCGGGTTTTATAGAAGATTTATCAAAGATTTTTCCAAAGTGGCTAAACCGCTATCCAATCTTCTTGCTAGTGGAGTACCTTTTGAATTTGGGAAAGATTGTCTTGAAGCATTCCAAATTCTCAAGGAAAAGTTAATCTCAGCACCGATTGTGACTACACCAAACTGGGAATTACCTTTTGAAATCATGTGCGATGCAAGTGATTATGCTATTGGAGCAGTCTTGGGACAACGGGTTGACAAGGTATTCAGAACCATTTATTATGCAAGCAAAACCTTGAATGATGCCCAACTAAACTACGCTACTACAGAAAAAGAGATGCTGGCCATAGTATTTGCATGTGACAAATTTTGACCCTACTTAATTGGTAATAAAGTGATAGTGTATACAGATCATTCAGCAATCAAATACTTGATGACTAAGAAGGATGCCAAACCACGACTGATTCGATGGGTTCTTCTTTTGCAAGAATTTGATCTAGACATAAAAGACAAGAAGGGTACTGAGAACTTGGTGGCAGATCACTTGTCAAGACTAGAACTGGAAGAAAGTCAGAATACGAAAGAGGTACAAATAAATGAACAATTTCCCGATGAACAACTCTTTAGTGTGAGGGAAAGTCTTATGGTACCATGGTATGCTGATTATGTTAACTACTTAGCTGCTAATGTCACTCCTCCTGAGCTATCTCGTCAACAACTAAAGAAGTTCTTTTCTGAGGTGAAACATTATTATTGGGAAGAGCCAATCCTCTACAAGCACTGTGCAGATCAGATAATAAGAAGGTGTGTGCCTGAAGAGGAGATGTACTCTATTCTTAATCACTGTCATGCTTTACCATGTGGGGGACACTTCAGTGGAACTAGAACAGCTGCCAAGGTGTTGCAAAGTGGATTCTTTTGGCCAACGCTTTTCAAAGATGCTAGTACTTTTGTAAAGGCATGTGATCGTTGTCAGCGTACAGGAAACATCTCAAGGAGAAACGAAATGCCTTTGACAGGAATCTTGGAAGTAGAATTGTTTGATGTATGGGGGATAGACTTTATGGGTCCTTTTCCTTCATCGTTTAGCAATCTATACATCCTATTAAATTTGTGGATTATGTGTCAAAATGGGTGGAAGCTGCAGCCACACCAGCTAATGATGGTAAAACAGTCCTTCGGTTCCTTCAAAAGAACATATTCACTCGGTTTGGAACTCCCCGAGCAATCATAAGCGATGAAGGGAGTCACTTTTGCAACAAACAATTCGAAGCACTCCTTTCGAGATATGGTGTTCGTCATAGAACAGCTCTACCTTATCATCCGCAAAGTAATGGCCAAGCTGAGATTTCTAACCGGGAAATAAAGATGATTCTGGAGAAAACGGTGCAGAGATCAAGGAAAGATTGGTCAAGAAAGTTGGATGACGCATTATGGGCTTATAGAACAGCGTTCAAAACGCCAATTGGGATGTCACCATATCGGTTGGTGTTTGGAAAGGCATGTCATTTACCGGTGGAGTTAGAACACAAAGCTTATTGGGCAATGAGAACTCTAAACATGGACTTAAAAGTCTAGGCGTAAAAGACTACTACAGTTGGATGAGTTGGAAGAATTTCGAAATGAAGCTTATGAAAACGCCAAGATTTACAAGGAAAGAACTAAGAGATGGCATGACAGAAATCTAGTCAGAAAGGAGTTTCAACCTGGTCAACAAGTTCTACTCTTTAACTCAAGACTAAAGTTGTTTCCTGGTAAATTAAAATCAAGGTGGTCAGGGCCATTTACGGTGATCAAAGTGTTTCCCTACGGAGCAGTGGAACTAAAAGGTGAAAGTCCTAATACTTTCAAAGTGAATGGACAGCGATTAAAGCTCTACTTGGGAGGTCAATTTGATCAAACCAAGTCCGCCATGATTCTGGCGCCACTTTGAAGATCTCGATCAACGTCTAGCTAAGGACGATAAAGTTAGCGCTAATTGGGAGGCAACCCAAGTGTTCTTTTGATTTAGTTGAACTCTTTTTAAGTTTACTGTTATTTTTCTTGATGTTCATTCTGTTTCGTTATTGAAAAAAAAAAAAAAAAAAAATGGCTTTTGGGTCAGTGGCCGCGGCCATGAGATGTCTGGCCGCGGCCAGAATTGTCTTACAGAAAGCAGCCTATTTTCGAGATTTCTCGCCGCGGCGAGGGGACATACCGCCGCGGCGAGATTGGACTTACAGAAACAGCCATATTTTCACGGATTCTCGCCGCGGCGAGGCTACAGGTCGCCGCGACGAGAATGGTCAGATTTCCCTTTTTAAACTCAAAATCCCTAACAATTCAAATCAAAACCCCACATTCAAACCCTACCTTCTCCAGCCGAAAACACCCCTTCTCACTATTTTTTCTTCATCTAATCCCATTCAAAACTCCTTTTCATCAAATCTAACCATAAACTTTCATCAATAATCATCCTAAACCCTTATTTCTCTCATTAAACACTATTTCCCACTCAAAATCAACCCCAAATCCCTCAAACCTCACCCAAAATTATAAAAAAACCTTATTCATCCTTTTCTTTCTCAAAAGCTTCAAGATGTCAACAATGGAGGATGAGTAAAGGAACATTGTCATTGAGGTATTGATTCTAAGACTTCCATTCCAATTTTTATTGAAAAATTTGTGAATTTGTTGGATAGTTTTGAATTATTTGGTGGATATTTGGGATTTTTGCTATATACATTGTTGAAATTGATTGTGTGAATAGAATTGGGTTAGATTGAAGGGGATTTAAATCCCGGGAAGTCAATTTTTAAGGGGAAGTGCTGTCAAAATTTTGAAAAATCTTGAGAGTTAGAAAAAATTTTGGGTGCTATGGGTCCAAAGAGGTCAAGGGTTAATGAAGAGGGAGCTTCATCATCCAACCCATCTAGGGGACGCCCTAATCTAGATAGAGTTAGGTTTACCAACATGGAGGCTCAAGAGCGGTTTTTGAAGTTGAAAGATAGGGCATTCATTGAAGATAGAGGGATAGACATTGTCAACCTAAGCCAAACTGTCAACATTCCCCCTGCTTTTGCATCTATTAGGGATCAAATCCTACAGAGGCAGTGGACTAAGTTCGTAGATGTCACTGAGCGTGGTAATCAAACTCTAGCTTTGGAATTTTTAGCCAACTGGCCTGAAAGAGAAGAGGGCAAAGTTAGAGTTAGGGGGGTTAGAGTGCCTGCTACCACAGACGCTATTCATGCCCTTTATGATCTCCAAACTTTCACTTATGAAGAACAACCCTTGAAACGACAATTTTATGAGAGAAGTACGAATTATGTGGATATTGCTGAGACTCTAGGGTACCCTGGCCTTAGGTTCCATGAGCTTAGTGGGGAACCATACCAATTGTACCGATGTGAACTCAACCCAGTGGCCAAGGCTTGGCTTTACTTTGTTAGTGCAAGGATGCTCCCCAACAAGCATTTTTCTGATGCTCAAATGGACAGACTTAAATGGGTTTACGGCATTATGAAAGGGTATAATTTGAATGTGGGGGATATTGTTCGAACGACCTTTGACATTATGGTTGAGGGATCTTCCGGTGGAGGACTGGGGTTGGCTGGAATAATCACTGACCTATGTGAGAAACATGGAGTACCACAGTACTCATATGATACAAAGGTACCGCCACAGCGCCCTATTAACCTGGCGACTGTTCTTCGCTTCAAACCTCCTCATCCTCATGGTCAACCGCCAGTTCAAGGAGGTCCTCCGGCAAGAGAAGAAGAGGGACGTGAGGACATCGAACCACCACGTCTTGTCGGGCCTCTTGACCCTGCCATGCAGTACACTCACAATCAGCTGAATTATCTGATTCAGCAGAACATGCATATGCAAAATTACATGGCCCAGAGGAGTATTTTCGATGAGCAGCAGGTGGCTCAATTGAACACACTTGTCACGAGGATGAATATCGGTGTGGATGATCCAAACTATTTTCCCATGCCACCCCGTTTCAACCCTTATGACCAGCCACCGCCGCCAAACCCCTTCTAAGGGGCTCAGGTAAGTTTCTCTCACCCTGGTTTATTTTCATACATTGGGGACAATGTGCATTTTAGTTTGG
This sequence comes from Cannabis sativa, assembly GCF_029168945.1. Taxonomy (NCBI): domain Eukaryota; kingdom Viridiplantae; phylum Streptophyta; class Magnoliopsida; order Rosales; family Cannabaceae; genus Cannabis; species Cannabis sativa. Next base: position 48,346,240 of record NC_083601.1, read on the forward strand.
GGGGGGGGGGGAAACTTAATTTATTCTTTTTCGCGTTTATTTGTTTTAGTTTAGTTTGTTTTAGTTTTTTAGTCTTGCGTGATAGCTAAATTGAAAGATGGATTAAATTGTTGTGATTCACTTGTGCAATGGATTGAAACATAACTGTGTGCTTGACTTGCAACTGTTTGAATTAAATTGGATGTGTGCTAGGAAGTGATTCATGTAGATTTAAAACATTGGCTATTCTCACATATCACTTTTGTTCTATTTGGATTGTGGAATGACTGATTGAACATGGAATAGAATTTGTTTGACATACTCTCTTGAAGCGAAATCCTTGATGATTTTTGTTTGGAAAGTGATTTAGGCAAGTTTTCTTTGGAACGATTGAGCCTTTCAAGCCTACCAAAAAAAAAGTTTTATCCATAGTATACCCAAAGTTGAGCCTTAGCCTGTTTTAAAATTTTTCACCACTTCACGGAGCTGAATTCGTTATTCTAAACTCTTTTCACCCTGAACATATTTTATTATGCCATGAGCCTTGAAGCAAGTTTGGGGGGGGAATAAGTGCTGTAAGTGAAAAAAAAATATAAAGTGTAGGAATGAGGGATTGAAAAAAATAATAAGACTATTGTGTGTTGTGCCTATGAAAAAAAAAAGAAAAAATGTGTCTTCTTGAAGAAAAAAAAAAGTTAAGAAAATTATGAGGTACACACACAAGAAAAATTGCAATCTCTTATTTCTGTTTTTGGGATATATGGAAAGAAAGCAAAATAAATGTCTAGGCTTGCTTGGTTAATTGTGCTTATGGTATAGTATAGCCTAAATGACTTCTCACCTACCCATGTACCTAAGCCATGTGATTTTAACCGAAAAAGACCTATTGATTCCAGATAGAAATTTGTCAACATTAGTGGAGAGAGGTATGTCATTCAAACTTATTGATCATGTGTTAGTGGGATGTTGGAAAGTTAGAACAGTTGTGATATCGGTGGAAATTGCGATGCTTTATGTTTGTATGAATTACTTACTTGTAAACTGCACATTCAACTTAGTTCTTAGAGTTGGCAAGTTGAAATTCTGGTTATTGATGGATTGAAGTTGTGCAGGTGGGGGTAACAATTAAATTGTTGGAAAGTTCAGCTATCATTGTCAGTTTTCTTAGTTTAGTCTTAGTTTACTCGGGGACGAGTAAAGAGTCAGTTTGGGGGAGTTTGTTAGGCTATTTTTAGCCTATGTTTTGGATCCAATTTATGTGCATCTTTAGCTGTGTTGGGACGGAATTACGCTTGTTTTCTATGTTTTCAGGTTCTTTGGAGTAAAAGAGGTCTCGGGTGCAGAAATTCATTGAAAGACGTGCTGAGCCGAAGAAAAACTTAATTTTTGAGTTTTTGCATATCTGGCCGCGGCGATGAAGAGGCTCGCCGCGGCGAGTTACGAGAAACAGAAAGTGCCTAAATTTGGCACATTCTCGCCGCGGCGAGAGGAAGCATGGCCGCGGCGAGATCCCGTACGGACCAGGGGCATTTTCGTCCATCGAACCCTAAATTTCAATTATAAATAGAAAACTGCGATTGGAAGTCAGAGAGAGCGATTTGGAACCCTAAAACACAGCTGAGAGCGGCAGGAAGAGCATAGAGATTCAAGTGAAGATCCAGAATTTATCCTCCAACAGTTCTTTTCTTTATTCCTCTTTAATTTATTTATGTTGAATATTGCTATAGGAATGGTTATGGATTTATTTCTGAACTAAATTTCCCATTTAGGGAGGATGATGATTGTTGTTTAATGTTTTCCTAGTTAATGTTTAATTACCATTCCTCAATTCTTGTGTGTGAAATTATCTTAGTTTGTTCTTAATTTCATGTTTAAGATTGATCACCTTGTGCATGTTCTATGATCTCAATTCAAAATCTGAAAAGTGAGAATTGAGAATGCTAAAATTAAGATAATCGATGTTCTATGTGAAACGAAAGTATTTACATGACTTATGTGACGAGTAGATTATTACTTAATGCTGATTTCATGTTAGTTTAATTAAGGAATTAATTAGATAACATGTGATTTAGAATCTAGAAGATCTGAAAGGAGCTAGGTTATTTCATAATCTGTCATTCATTCCAAGAATAGGATAGTAATTAATCATTAACAATTTGGGTAAACAACAACAGGATTCTCCTCCCTATTGCCTCATCTTGCTCAACTTTAAATTGTGTTATTAAGTTTTCTGAATTTCTTTCATATTTTACTGTTTTTACATCATACTTGCTTTCGATTTACCGAATAGAATCATAAGTATAATTTAGTGGTACTTAATCCAATTCCCTGTGGGATCGACCTCACCTGTGTGAGATTTACTACTTGATTGCGTATACTTGCGTAGCGTTTAAAAATATAGCAACAATTACCGTCTCATACTTATCTTTTATATAGATATATCTTTATATATTAAAAGTGCCTATCTAACGGCATTTCTTGGTTTAACAGAATATACTTAAAAATAAGAATATTCTGTTAAATTTAACGATTAGGTTTGATCTCCCGTTAACCAATAAACCAATAATTAAACCCAAAAAATTAAACAATCTTTTAAATATTAATAATCTCTTTTTAAATTAAAAAAATCATATTAGCCACATATCTCTCTAACAAACTTATCTTGGGAGAATATTAATAATTTTTTTTTATTTATTTTTAAAAAAGAAAAATATAGATAAAATAAAAAGAAGATGAAATGGACTGTAATTAGTATTTACCTTATATGTTTGTGCTTATTTTTAATTTTACCACCAAGAGGAGAAGGTTGAAAAATATTAGAATATGAAAATATTATTGGTGCTTATTAGTAATTTGCAAAGAATGTGAAAGTCTATAAATATATAGTTGTGTAGATATTATTAAATATGAAATGAGATAATAGAACTTTTTTCAATTAGAAGATTAATGTACATTTTACTATTAATAACATACATTATTATAACACAACTATGTTTTACTTACTAAATATACTGACACATATTTTATTTTTATAAAACAAATCGTTCAAATAATTATACTATTTTAATTATTAATTAAAATAAATAACTAAAATATTAAATAAAACTAACACTACGTGGCTTGGCACGTAACAATCACCTAGTATAGATATATAGATAGATAGATTCTAATTTAATTTATTCATATAATTTTGAAAACTAAAAATTTAATAATATTAGTGATACATATTTATAATAAATAAGTTAATTAAAAGTTATTATTTATTAAGTTTAAAATAATTAGAAAATTATTAGGTTTAACATATTAATTTATTTTACTTGTGCTATTAAAAGTAAAATAACGAAAACTATGTAGAATAGTTGTGCTATTATTAAAAATAAATTATATAAAATGTTATCAAAATTTGACATTTGATATAATTTTATAACTTAATTATTATTAAACAAAATATAACCACACGTAAAGTGTAATTTGTTTTCTAGTTGATTAATAACATAATTATGTATTAATGAATAATATTGCATACATGAAAATCCCACATAATTTATTATCATACATCTTTTTGTAGAAATATAATCTATGAAGATTCGCCTATATGTTTATGTGTAGTGCTTTCAATAATAAAAGCATGTAAAGTAACTAAGTATAATCTAGTATTAACTTAGAAATACATTTTAATCGCTGGTTTATGTGTTTTAAATTAATTCATAATACAGAGTGTGTAGATGCTAAGTTTCTATTCATAAACCTAAGAGGTTTTTCGAATGCTAGCTCAGTCATCATTGCCCAATTTAAGTAAGTTTTCATTTGAAGTGGGAAAATAGATTTTTTTACACAAATACAAATAAACACCTGTATAACTAAAAAATAAATAAAAAATCAACTATTGTTTTTTTAATTTTAAAATAGTTTTACATAATTTTGATTATTTTATTTAATTTACAATCTATTTATAATTATGTTTTTACTACTTGTATAATAAAAGTACAATGTTTTAAGTTTTTAAATGCTAACTAAGATTATCATTATGTATACATTCTTACACATCATACTAAAATCTCCAAGTTTATAAAATTATGTTAAGTATATGTGTATGATGACAATTCAGTTAACATTTAATAGTGAGATTTAATGACACTTCAAATTTATAAATAAAAGTAAAATTAAAAGAGTAAATGATATATTTGGTAATGGAAGAGGTTTCAATGGTTACATTTTTATTGTAACCATCATGGTTACATTTTTTTAAGTCATTGGATTACTATTAAATGGTTAAGATTAATTTGAAAATTAAATAAAAATAAATAATAAATAATTTGTAACTTGAAAGTAACCTAATAATTTATTTCCTTATAAAATTTCAATTAAGATTAATTATATATTAAAATTAAATTAATTATAATTATTAATTAATTTTTTACAATTTATTACTATATAAGGATCTTTTAGCAATTTATTTTTTTGCGCTTAAATTATTTAAAATTTTATAGCAAAATTTTTTATAATTAAAATTATATACATATAATTTCATAATTTAAATTTTATTATACTTGTAATCTTAATTTTAAATTATTACACTTAATTATTTAATTTTTTATTTAAATATTTAAAAAGTAAAAAGTGAAATAAGTTGAAGAATTTTTTAGAAAAAATGGCTACAGTTGTTATCGATTGACTAGCTTGAGGCTTCATACTTAGTTCATCTAATTGTAACAAAATAATTAAATATCATTTAAAAATAATTAATTATTTAAAAATTTATTATAAGAATAGAATTTTAATTTGTGTAAAAAGAAAAAATAAATTTTATTGTAAATATTATAATTAAATGGCTTAATTGTTAAAATAATTAGAGTAATGATTTAAATATAAATAAAAAATTTATTTATAAATATTAATTGCTAAAAGAGGTCTTGTTAAATATTTAATTAATTATTTTAAGGAAATAATTAATTATAATTAATTAATTCTAAAAAAAGAATGTTTACTTATTAGTAACTTGCTATTACAAGTCTAAGAAAAATATAAACATATGGTTACAATAAAAATGTAACCATTAAATAGTTACCCAAATAATAGTAGGTTTTTATTCCTGATCACTTTTGACATTGCATTAAAATGTGTTGTAAATGATATATTTGTATTATTTGACATCGTAATTAATTAAGGGGATAATTTTCAAAGGTGAGGAAAGGCAAATGAGGGTTGTGAGTGTGACATTTGAGTGAGATAAAAGAGATTATTTATTTTAGAGCAATTTGCGGCGAAACCCCCTTATGTTTTGATTTTTATACACTTAACCCCCTTATCTTTATTTTTGGTGGCAAAACCCCATTATGTTTTAATTTTTATACACTTAACCCCCTTATCTTTTTTTTTGGTGGCAAAACTCCCTTATGTTTTAATTTTTTACACTTAACCCCTCTATCTCTTGTTTTGGTGGCAAAACCCTTCAGTTTACTTTTCTTTGCAAATTTAAAGTTTTAGTTAAATATTACCGTTAAATACTAACTGGATTACTACTGTATCGACTTCGAGGTTTTACCGTTACATATACAAAGGTGTATACAGTGGTCATCCAGTTGATATTTAACGGTAATATTTAACTGGCGTGTCAAATTTGCAAAGAAAAATAAACATAAGGGGGTTTTGCCACCAAAAAAAAGATAAGGGGGTTAAGTGTATAAAAATTAAAACATAAGGGAGTTTTGCCACAAAAAAAAAAGATAAGGGGGTTAAGTGTATAAAAATTAAAACATAAAGAGGTTTTGCCACCAAAAATAAAGATAAGGGAGTTAAGTGTATAAAAATCAAAACATAAGGGGGTTTCGTCGCAAATTGCTCTAAAATAAATAATCTCTTTTAGGAATAGAATGTTCAATTCAATCCAATCTAATCTAATCCCATATGTCAACACTGTGAATTGTGAGTTGTGAAAGTAAAGATGGAAGCAATTATGAGCATCAACACCAGCAGCTTCTTCTTCCTTCACCATCATCAAACTTGTTTCAAAATGGCTCCACACCCACTTCCGAGAAAGGTTAGTGTTCCTCCAATTACTTTAACAATAAGAAGAAGAAGAGGGGTTTCGGAGGGTTTTGGTCCTGTTTCCGTTTCTGCTTCTGATAATGATAATGGTAAAGACCTAGAAGACGACCTCGACTGGGAGTTGGAGTTTCTTGGGGAGCTTGACCCTTTGGCTTTCCAAGCTCCCAAGAAGAGAAAGAAACTGCAGAGGAAACGCTCTGTTGACATTAAAACCGGCGACGCTGAGATGGATTGGTGCCTCAGGGCCAGGAAGGTTGCTCTCAAATCCATCCAGGCCAGAGGCCTCTCTTCTACCATGGAAGATTTGGTCACAGTCAACAAGAAAAAGAAGAGCAAGAAGAAGAAGAAGAAGCCCATCAAAATCCTCAAGAAAACCAAGCTACAAGACTTGGAAGGAGACTCCAGTGATGATGACGAGTCCACTGGGTTTGGAGACGATGAATTATTAAGGAGAACCGTGAGCAGTCTTGCAGGTGGGGTTTTCGAAGAAAGGAAGGGCAAGACAATGCAAGTGCTGGCTCAGAGGCTATCCCAATTCTCTAACCCATCTAATCGCAAAGAGGAAATCAACTTGAACAGAGCGATCATAGAAGCACCCACTGCGGACCAAGTGTTGGAGCTTACTTGGGAGGTCATGTCGGCCGTTGAGAAAGGCCTCAGCCCCTCACCGCTCACTCCTCTCAACATTGCCACTGCCCTTCATAGAATCGCTAAGAACATGGAAAAAGTCTCGTTGATGGAAACTCGGAGGTTGGCTTTCGCTCGTCAGAGAGACATGTCCATGCTTGTTGGTTTGGCAATGACAGTGTTGCCCGAGTGCTCCTCTCAGGGCGTTTCCAACATTTCATGGGCATTGTCCAAGATTGGGGGTGATCTTCTTTACTTGTCCGAAATAGATAGAGTTGCGGAGGTGGCCTTGACCAAAGTTGGGGACTTCAATTCCCAGAATGTGGCCAACGTTGCAGGGGCTTTTGCTTCCATGAGGCATTCCGCTCCTGCTCTTTTCTCCCAATTGTCAAAGCGGGCATCCCAAATAATCCACACCTTTCAGGAGCAAGAGCTTGCTCAGCTGCTCTGGGCCTTTGCTGCTTTGTTCGAGCCTGCTGATCATCTGTTGGGATCTCTAGATAGTATTAGTATTGGCGACCTGAGTTTTAGCCGGGATCAGCTTGGAAGCATTGCCTGGTCGTATGCTGTTTTGGGGCAAATGGAAAGGAGTTTCTTTTCATCGGTTTGGACAAGCTTGGCCCGGTTTGAGGAGCAAAGGATATCAGAACAGTATAGGGAGGATATGATGTTTGCTTCTCAGGTTCAACTTGTGAACCAATGCTTGAAGATGGAGTGCCCTCATCTTGAGTTGTCTCTGGGGACAAAACTGGAGGAGAAAATCATTGGTGCTGGAAAGACTAAAAGGTTTAATCAAAAAGTAACTTCATCTTTTCAAAAAGAGGTTGCTCGCCTTCTCACCAGCACAGGCCTGGAATGGTCGAAAGAGTACGATGTGGATGGCTACACTTTGGATGCTGTTTTGGCCGATAAGAAGATTGCTTTGGAGATTGATGGTCCAACTCACTTCTCAAGGAATACATGTGAGTTTAGATTTTACTTTGCTTTCTTCTCTATTGATATTCAAAATTCTATTCTCTATGATGAGTGATGACAGCAATCATTCTAGAATTAAAATGGTACGCTTCTTTCTATTTTGATTCTGCTTTCTCTGCAGTGGTACCATTGGGACACACCATGCTCAAACGCCGCTACATAACTGCTGCCGGATGGAAAGTGGTATCATTGTCTCATGAAGAGGTGAGTTTCAAATTCTACCAACATATACATATTGAATGATGTATACAATATGCACACACTTTATGGGTCTATTTTTGTTCTGTCTCACAAACTAAACAACTACTGCTTATGCAGTGGGAAGAACTTGAAGGGGAATTCGAAATGCTAGACTACCTAAGAAAAATCCTTCAACACTATTTGGTTGATTGATTTCAATACCCCAGCATCTACTTCAATTGGAGGAGAAGAGAAAGCACGTCATACCATATTCTGCAACTACCCTAGGACTAGTAGGATAGTATTTTTGTCCATTTTTCCAAATGCGATGTTAATTATATATTTGTGGTTACTAGTGATAACAAGCATTATTTATTTACTCCCATAATAGTAGGACTCCTAGAATGAATGAAAGAAGATTTTTAGATTTGTAACAAAATAATGTACACTACACTATTACATTCTCCACTTGAAAATTTCTTTTTATAATATGAGTAAACATAGCAACAAAGAGCTTCAAAAGATACTTCAAAAAGTGACAATCATTGTCACAAATTAGCAGCGTTGATATTTCAAACATTGAGCGCAATCAAACACGAATGCAAAGACAGAAATCAGACATAGGTATCGATCAAAGATTTTCTCATTTCATCAACAATAGCGCTAGGTCGTGACTCCCTCAACTTGAAGACGCTCTCTATAACAGAGAGTTCAGTAGCAGTGGTGTCTGAGCCACAGAAGGCTGTCCAATCATTAACGATCATGCCAGCCGCAATCACTTCACTCCCCCTATTGACTGTCCCAGCAACCAAAGGAACCTGAAGAAGTGTTGAAAGTTCGTCCAAGTCTTCAACAGATGTGTGGGGGTGAACCTGTCGTGTAAGCATTTTAAGTAATTAATTTTAATGGACGAAAGTCTTCAAATACAAATAGCAAAAGCTGGAAAAAGAGTGTACGATTTGTCATTACCAAGCCACCTGTATTGGAGAAGGTACAGTAGCTGCCAACAAGAATATTCCCCGCAATCGTCTGCCTAAAAACTTCTACTCCAAGAACATCTGCTATCATCTCTTCAGTTTCCTGACAACAAAAGTAGTAGCAGTGTTAGACAAAAAGGAAAAGGGTACACTTGTGAGAGTAGTTAGTTGTGGAAACTGGAAACAATACATTCCAATGATTATGGATATGGATAGTACCTTGTCAAGATCAGTGTGTGTGAGAGCCACGTGGTCATTGCATGCTATACAATTCCCAAGAGCAGATAGTTTCTCTTCTATGCGCTGAACAACAACTTGATCAGGTAGACTGTTTCTCAGGTGCTGAAGCTCTATTGTGCATACAGTATTTATACGACATTGGTTAAGATTGTATATACATACATAATCATTGTTATTGTTGACTTCTTTTTGTTGATTACGTTATGAATTTCGCATTTGCATATATAAAGTACAGTATTTATACAACATTAGTTAAGATTGTATATACATACATAATTATTGTTATTGTTGTTGTTGATTACGTTAAGAATTTCGCATTTGCATACATAAAGTACCTTGGTCGGTGGTATTGTGAGGCACCAGAAGCCCATTTTTGTTACCTGAATGTTTGTTTTGTACAAGACAAAATTAAAGATGCAATCCATGAGATAAACAAACACACAACTTTTTCATTAGTAAGGAGTAAGGAGTTATAATTTAGGAGCCAACCAGCGCAAAGGCGACCAATGATGCGAGTGCCTGAGATGGAGGTCTTTACCACAGGAATATAATCAGCCAGCTCCGACTCGAAAGTGCTGTTGATTGTTGTCAATAATTTTAACAAACAAACAAACAAAAAAAGACAAAAATAACTCAAGGAATCTCCTGTAGAAATTTAATTTATACCTGTAGAAATTCTCAGAACCTCCTATGGCAACCAAACAGTAGGCATTGGTGAGCTTGGAGAACACCCCAATTTCACAAGAGTTCTCGAATTGAAGACCTTCAAGTTCAACATTTGTTAGTTAGCTTAATGAAATCTTAGTCTTACAAATAAAGAAAAAGAAAAACTTACGGACGGCCATGCTCAGATTCAGTTGCTATGCTCGATCACGCCAACTGAAACTGAAACTGAAACATCAATTATTAAGAAAGCAAAAATTAAACAATCCTGTGTAATCTAAGATGATATTACACATATAATATACACAATTCCTGAGATATTAAATCTTTAGATAAACTAATATATAATGAGCTCAACTAAAAAAAACTAAGAAAATGGTAAAACTTAATTGGGGGCTTTTGTTTGATCAGGTATTTAAGTATTAAATTATTCAGCTGAGAAATACAATACCTACTGACAAGCTACTTAGAAAACGGTGGAGTTTGTGGCGTGGGGTGTGGTCCGTAGTGGCGAAAGACGGCGGATTGGCTGCAGAGAATGGTGGTGGCGGCTTTGCCTTTGAGACTTGAGAGAGTGGAAGAAAAGGAAGAATGAAATGGAGAAATGATATTTTAGGTTGGTTTGGGCTGGGCTGGGCTGGGCCCCTCCCACAAAAATTACACTCTATACCCTTTTTATATTGTCTTCTTTTATTTTTATCCTCTTTTTTAAAGTCTATCATTTTTACCTCTTTTTTAAAACATTATACAAATTTTACCCCTGCTACTTCAAGATACTCTCCATGTGACTCTCTTATGTCAGGGTATTTTGGGTACAATACATATAAAAAGAGATATGTTTCAATTAAATATAAAATTAGAGGTAAATTTGATTAATTGATTAATAAAAGTGGTATTTTCCAACTTATTCCCAAAATAAAAATAGAAATTACACTATGGGAAATTTTAATAGTTTACTTTTTTATGTCATAAATAAATAAAGCTAAGAGTTATGGGTTTTTTTGTTTTTTTTACATTTATATGGATTTTTTTATGACATATTTTTGTAAAAAAAGATGAAAATTCCATATTCGTAAACAATAATAAGTTTTGTTAAAAAAGTTACCGGAAAAGTTATATGTGCCGAAAAAGTCATCGGAAAAGTCACCGAAAAAATCATCGTCACCGGAAAAATTACCGTCGCAAAAAAAGTTACTGAAAAAGTCACCAGAAGTAGATGTCTCAAATATAAATAAAAATAGAACCGGTTATAATTGAAATATATCTAGTTCTGTAACACAAATAATAAAAACAAAATAACTCAAACTAATTATAATTAAATTAAAACAGATTATAATTTATCATTTTGTTATACCCAATATCTTTTTAAGCCATTCACATATTATACTAACCATTTATAAAATCCAAAAGTTTCCTTATTTGTCCATTCTTCATTACATTTACACCAAGTTTATTTGGAAGTACATGCATACAATGCCATTTTTACTTCGAATTTCCTTACCATGTCTTTTCTTTTTTTTTCTTTTTTTTTTTGATAGCAAAATTCCTACCATGTCTTAAATAATATATTTTTAATGGAAAAATGTTATTTCATACATATTTATGATAGGAAATGGGGGAGTCAATGGTTCGTTGATTTATTTAATGTGATAATTGATTGGAAAGAGAGAAAGGGTCATACATAGTATTACTTTTTAGTATGTATCAAACAAAAGAAATCAAATCAAAACCACACAACACAACAACTCATCATCACTCACTCTAATAAATCTACTCCAACCTTTGTCTCTGTTTCTTCTCTAATCTTTGATCTCATTCTCAAATTCAACCTCAGGTATGTTAATGTTATCATCGTATTATTATGTTTTCTTCCTATGATCTTTTATATTACTTAATTAAATTCATCGCCTTAATATATATTTGTTCAGATCTCGTAATCGAATCCTATTACTACATCTATGTTCACAGTCTAATCATCACCATTTTCAGTTTCCCTCTCCCATCAATTATTCATATAAATTAATTATTTTATAATTCCAAACTCTTGTTTGTATATATATAAAATAGGAGTTATTATGGCTTCATCTGGTGAAGATAAGCCAGCAGCAGAAGCAGCAGAGGTATCTGATAGAGGAATTCTTCATCATCATAATGATAAAGACAACGAAGACAAACAAGAGTCCGGTAATGGCGGTGGTGGATTCATCGAGAAAGTGAAAGACTTCATTCACGATATTGGTGAGAAAATCGAGGAAGCCATCGGATTCGGTAAACCCACCGCCGATGTAACCGCAATTCACATCCCTTGCATCAATCTGGAGAAGGCCGACATCGTGGTGGACGTCCTCATCAAAAACCCTAACCCAGTCCCCATCCCTCTCGTCGACATCAACTACCTCATCGACAGCGATAACAGGAAGCTCGTCTCAGGTCTGATTCCGGACGCAGGGACCATCCACGCCCACGGAGAGGAGACCGTCAAGATCCCTCTAACCCTAATCTACGACGACATCAAGAGCACCTACGACGACATTCAGCCCGGAAGCATCATTCCCTACAGGATCAAGGTCGATCTCATCGTCGATGTTCCCGTCTTCGGAAGGCTGACTCTCCCGCTTGAGAAGACCGGAGAAATCCCCATTCCTTACAAGCCCGATGTCGATGTTGAGAAGATCCGATTCCAGAGATTCTCCTTCGAGGAGACTGTTGCAGTACTCCACCTCAAATTGGAGAACAAGAATGACTTCGATCTGTGCCTCAACAAACTGGATTACGAGGTCTGGCTGTCTGATGTGAGCATTGGGGGTGCCCAGCTCTCCAAGTCTGCCAAGATGGAGAAGACTGGGATCACTACCATTGATGTCCCCATCACATTCAGGCCCAAGGACTTTGGATCTGCTATGTGGGACATGATTCGTGGAAAGGGGACTGGTTACACCATCAAAGGGCATATCGATGTGGACACACCCTTTGGAGCAATGAAGTTGCCCATTGTCAAGGAGGGTGGTACTACCCGTCTTAAGAAGAACAAGGAAGATCGTGGTGAAGATGATGACGACGACGACGATGATGATGATGAGGTTAGCACTTAGTTAAACACATTCCTTTTACTTTGATTGATTATAGAAATATACAAGATTAGATTACTCATTTGTTTGTAATGTTAAATGCGTGTGTGTGTGTGTGTGTGTGTGTGTGTGTGTGTGTGTGTGTGTGTGTGTGTGTGTGTGTGTGTGTGTGTGTGTGTGTGTGTGTGCAGGAGTAGAAGAGGAGAGGAATGAATGGAAGGTGTTTGTGTCATCGTGTGTGTGAGTCAACAAATAATGGATTATAATTAACTATTGAGAGACAAGGTTGGTTGGTTGGTTCAATGTATGATGATGCAGCAGCAGCAGCAGCAGCAGGGGAGGACCAGTCTGATCTGAGGCCACAATTATTATTTTATTTCTTCTTTTTCGTATTTGAGTGACTCGTACCCAATTTACAGTTTGTTACTTACTTATGTGGCTTATGCTTCTTTCGTTTGGTGTTGAATCTTTCTCATTCTGATCTATTCTATGTTATAGTATTGTTACAAATTAACAACCTCAGTTTGTATTGAATTAAGACTGATTCCCCTAAACTAACATTTAAAATTGGAAAGCAAATTGTATCATTAAATTTCCCATTAAGCTACAAAATTATAAACCATAAACTTTACCATTATGTCCTTTCTGTCTCAATTTCAACAATCCAAAGTCCTTTCTGTTCTTAAGGTTGCTGCTTGGATAGCGTATGGTAGTATTACCCCCTGTTGCACCATTGACTCTCTTGTTGTTGGCAAAAGAATGTTTCAACAATACAAACAATGCTAATCTCAGTTTCAAGATTGAATTACGTAGAACCAAATTTATATAATTGCCAAATACTATTACAAGTATATAAACATTAGCAAGTTTAACACTCGACACAATCACTAATATAACAACTAAGGCCTCGTTTGGTACGTCGTATCGTATTGTATTAAATAATAAATAATATTATGTTTGAATTAAACAATGTATGGTATTAATTATTACCACCAAATTTTTTAATACAAAGTATGTTGTATTATTTAATACATAATAAATGATATTAGCTTATATTATAATATTTACAAGGATTTGGGGTTAACACCAATCTCCGACCCGGACGCGGACCGGGACCCGAGACTCAGACTTGGACCCAGACCCCAGACTTGGAACCCGACCCGGACTTCGAACCCGGGAGCCGGTCTCAGTCCCGGACCCCAGACCCGGATCTGGGACGTGGACCCAGGACTCAGACCCGTAGTTAGTGTTGGGATCGAATGTATTAAAAATATATTATAATTTTACACAATCAATTAATACAAGTCAATACCAAATATTGTATTGTATTAAATAATACTAATACAATACAACACAATACATTACAATACGGCTTACCAAACAAGCCCTAAGTGCACAGTATAATACAATATGTGGTTGAGACAAAACACCCATTTCATATACAAAATAAGTATAAAATGTTACTTGCATATTTTTTCTTCTGCAACCATGAAGAAATTGTGAATAGTAGTCTCCTGCGACCGTCCATTATTTAATGGCTACAAATGTCTCATATTTCCTGTCCTACTGCCACTATATATGTACATATATAATGAAGAAATCGATTCAGAATATATAAAAACTAAATAGGAAAGGAGAACAATTGAAGAATTTCCTTCAATCGTTTTTCTATACGATTTTTTTTTTTCATTTTTAGTAGTGCTTTGATACGATAAAGCCTTATCGATTTCCAGGATGATAGTTTGAATTTTTTTTCTTTCTTGGAAATGGTTAATGGTTAACGTCAAACGTCAATATTAGCATTTTGAGAAAAAAACATTAAAAAGAAATTGTTAAAATAAAGATTCTGTTACATAATCACACTTAGATTAATTAAGATTTTTGCCCCTAAACTTTAACATGTAACAAATCATGGCCCTAAATTTTTTTAATCGTTAAAAATTCCCCTGAACTATTCAGATTATTAGATTTAAAGATTTTTGTCTAATTTCATTCAATTTTACTATTTCAGTGATTATTTATGTACTACTCCCTAAACTTTAATATCTATCAAATCATGCCCCTAAAACTTTAACATGTACTAAATTATGCTCCCTAAACTTTCATCCATGTTAGACCTTTTTTATTAAAATTAAACAAAAGTCCTTATATCCAACAATCTCAATAATTCAGAGAATATTTTTAACGACTTTAAAAATTCAAAGAACATGATTTGATACGTGTCAAAGTTCGAAAGCAAAAATCTTAATTAGCCTAAAAAAAATATATAGATATATATATATATTAATACTTAGAAAAGACCTATATGGTATATTAGCTAGTATTATTAGGTGAAAAT
The DNA here is from genome assembly GCF_029168945.1 of Cannabis sativa. Classification (NCBI taxonomy): domain Eukaryota; kingdom Viridiplantae; phylum Streptophyta; class Magnoliopsida; order Rosales; family Cannabaceae; genus Cannabis; species Cannabis sativa. Next base: position 48,361,335 of record NC_083601.1, read on the forward strand.
CATCTCAATCAGAATGAAGAAATCCTGGTGTATTTTTGTTGTTTTCCAAAAATTTCTAATGGTGAATTTGTTCATATTAGATTATAAAGAGACATGTAGATAGAGTTACGTACGTGGAAACACTGTTCTAATTTTTAATGTTTCACAACAGTTGCATAAACATTTTGCTAATAGTTATTTCGTCTGATTGAAACTTTCGTCTAATGCAACCTTCGGCCAAACACCCGAAAACTTTCGTCTGATTGAAACCTTCATCTGATGTAACCTTCGGCCAATCACCTAGAAACCACCCTGTAACTATCGTCTGATTGAAACCTTCGTTTGATGCAACCACCGCACAACCACGCAACAACCACCCTGCAACCGTCGTCTAATTGTGTAAGTGATAGTGTAAGTGGTATTTTGGTAATTAAAATCACATAAAATGTATAAATGTTGTCTTTACCTTATAGAGGTATTTTTATAAATAAAATGTCAATTTATATTTTCTATGTAATAATTCTTAAATAATACCATGGGGTAATGTGTTATTTTTATTTTTTTACATTTATATGAGCTTTTTATGCCATATTTTTGTAAAAAAAGATAAAAATTCTATATTTGTAAACAATAATAAATTTCGTCGGAAAAGTCACCGGCACCGAAAAAGTCGTCGGTGCTGGAGAAGTCATCGAAAAAGTCACAGTCGCCGAAAATATCGCCAAAAAAGTCATCGTCGCCGAAAATGTCACTAAAAAAGTTACAAGAAATAGATGTCTCAAATATAACTAAAAATAGAACTGGTTCTATGAATAAAAACTAATAATTCAAACCGCTTATAATTGAAATATAACATGTTCTGTACCATAATGAATAAAAATAAATAACACAAAATAACTAAAACCAATTATAAATAAAATAGAACCGGTTCTATAATAGTATTATAATGAATAAAAATAAATAACACGAAATTGTTGGATATTATTTTACCAGGATCTTAGATCTACTCACAAGTATGTTTATTAACATCCTAAATATGAACTTTCTAAAACGATAAATTAAACACATATAAAGTTTAAGAAACCTTACATTGGGTGCAGCGGAATTATAATGACTCCTTCGGATTCGGATCTCTAACCACTTGATTCCTTTACGCTGGCAGTATTATCAAGATGCGAACACTGGATCTTCTTCTACGAATCCTTGATCTTTGAATCTCCTTTGCTGTTGATCTTTCTTCACAATCTTCCTCACTATGATTGAGGTATTGTTTGATGTGTGTGGGCACTACTCTAATCACTAAGAGAGGTTCGAAATTTTGAGGAAGAAAAGAGAGAGAGAGTGGCGGCTAGAGAAGAGAGTGGAGGCTCGAGGTTTTCGATTCGAAAGTGTAATTTTCTGAAGCCTTCACTATCTATTTATAGCATTCCTTCTAGGGTTTGATTTGAATTATATGGCATTAAAATAATGAAAAAATCATTTAAAAAAGATAACATAAGTGGTAGGCCACAGGCTAGGTGAATTTGTGGCCTTGATTTTTTGCAATTTTGCAATTTTACCACTTTTATGATTTTCTCAAAAATGCCAATTTCCTAATTCAATCATTTAAATGCCAATTCTAACTATTTAATAACTATAAATAATTATTAAATAATATTGTCATTTATCATATTTATTAATTGCACCATACAAAGTATCACAATTAACAAATATGCCCCTGTTAACTCTTTCTTTACAATTTCGCCCTTACTTAGTGAAAATTTCACAAATAGACATAGTCTAATTTGTGAATTATAATTGATTAATCAAAACCAATTACATGAGTCTTACAAGCAATATTATCTCACTAGTGGGGGGACCATGGAATCTATATAGCGAGCTTCCAATAAGTAGATGCTAGAATTTAGCACTTCAAATTCACTAACTTATTAATTCTTCGTTGAATCCACGCATAGAACTTAGAATTGCACTCTCGGTATATAGAATGCTCTATATGTTCCACCATATAGACACATCATTAGTTATCCATTGTTATAATCCTAATTTGATCAATGATCCTCTATATGAATGATACGCTAGTAAAGGGATTAAATTACCGTAACACCTACCATGTATTTTATCCTTAAAACACTTGACCCAGTATAAATGATATTTCGGCTTATGTGAAATGAGATCTCCACCATTTATTTTCGTTTGGCCAAGCTCGAAGGAAATCATCCTTTGCTTACTATTTGCCGAGATAGAAGCTATAGATTCCATGTTTATGCTAGCGCTCCCACTCGGTGCCTTCTTAGTGTTCCCAAAATGTACGTATCACACACGACCTAAAAGTAGGCTTAACTAACAAATCAAAGAACACGAATAGCCTTTCAAGATTGAGCCTAATCATAACGGGATTAAGATCATTTGATCTAGGATCAACTTGGCGATATTGACTTGAATAGATTTTACGGTAACTTTAATTAAATCTAATTCAAAGTTCAATATCGGTCCCAAATGCATACTCCATGCATCCAACACAAACTTTACTTTAACCAATGTTGGAAAGAACATAGTATTTCTCCAAATACAAGTAAACTCTTGTTGTAGATTATCATATCGGTAAAACCACTGTGTCGATAAATCTAGGAAACTTTATTCACATAGTCATGTTTACTTTCCAATGTGATGACGGCCCTGATAAACATGATCAAAGTATGTGAAAAGGTTTAAGATGAATTTATAAATCAATTAGACAAGCAATTGATAAAGTGAACCAAAACATACACAAATGAATGAAAAATGCATACATTTCTTTATTGATGTTGAATAAAATAGATTACATTGAAATGGAGTTTTATTTAGGGCATAAAACCTAACAAACTCCCACTTGCACTAATATAAAACTAATTAGTACATATCAATTAATCCTAAATTCGACGGTGCTTTTCAAAGTACATCACGGCCAGACTTTGGTAAATGGATCGACTAGGTTGTCCTGCTGTGTCAACTTTCTCAACTAGTACGTCCCCTTTGCCACGTATTCTCTGATAATGTGATACTTCCTTTCAATGTGTTTGCTTCTCTTGTGGCTTCGAGGTTCTTTCTTGTTTTGCTATTGCTCCATTGTTATCACGGAGTAGTACCGGAGAGGCTTTTCCATTCCGGGAACAACTCTATCTTGGTGAAGAACTTTCTTAGGCAGGACAAGTTCTTTTGCGGCTTCGAATTTCTTGCACTATGTATTCGGCTTCCATAGTTGAGTCAGATATTGCGGTTTGTTTAGCACTTCTCCAAACCTTTGCTCCACCCCAAGAGTAAACACCATCCAGGATGTTGATTTCACATGTCTTGAAGACTTGCTGGAAATGCGAATCGGTGTAGCCTATGGGATTTAAAGCACCACCCTTGTAGACTAACACAAGATTCCTTGTACTCTTTAAGTATTTCGGAATATACTTAACGCATTCCAATGTTCTTGTCTGGATTAGAGTGATACTGCTCACGATTCCAACGGCATAACGGATGTCGAGGTCTAGTGCATAACATTGCATACATTAGACTTCAAGTTGCGGAGAGGCATAGGGAATTTTCGCCATGTCCTCTATCTCTTGAGGATCAGATCGGTGGTTCCTTAGATAGACGAATACCATATCTAGAAGGCATGTTTGCCCCATTGGTGTTGCTCATGGAGAATCTCTCTGCAAGACTTTGTACATGTAGGGTACGTTTGAGAGAGCTCGAGAGATCTGTTCTTAGGTTTCTTATAATCTGAATACGAGAACATAGGGCTGCTTCACCCAAATCTTTCATATCGAATTGAGTGTTGAGCCATTCCTTAATGTGAGTCATTTTCTTGACATTGTTTCCAATGATCAAAATGTCATCAACATAAAGGACCGAGAATACTACTATTTGGTCTTCCTTGAGTTGGTAAACACAAGGTTCATCTTCATTACGAAGAAAGCGAAGTAGGTTTTGATGATTTCATCAAACCTCTTGTTCCATGAGCGAGAAGCTTGCTTGAGTCCATAGATAGACTGTTTAACTTGCAAACTTTCTTTTCTTGCCCGGGAAGAACATAACCTTACAGTTGCTCCATATAGATGGTTTCTTAAAGTACCCATTAAGGAAGGCAGTCTTGACATCCATTTGCAGTTTCATAAATCGAAAGCGAGCGGCTATGGAGAGAAGAATTCGGATGGATTTGAGCATGGCAACGGGACTAAAAGTTTCCTCATAGTCCACGCCTTCTCTTTGGGTATAACCACTTGGTACAAATCTAGCTTTGAAAGTTTCGACTTCGCCTCAAGGCTCCTCTTTTCTTCTTGTAAACCCAACTTGCATCCTATCGGATGATAGTCGTCGAGTGCGTCTACATATTCCCGAGACTTTGTTCTTTTTCATGGAATCCATTTACGAGATCCATTAGGTGACCATCGTTTAGTTGCGGACTAGCCATTGCTTGTTTATAGGTTAATGGATCGTCATCAATACGAGTCACCTACGACCATATTGATTTCACCATCCAAGCCATAACGAGCGGGTTTTGTTGAAACTCTCCACTACGACGAGGTATGGTTGTCTTCGAACGAAACTTTAGTAGTAGATTTCTCGGTTTGTTCAGGCGAGGGGAGTGGGATCGTCTTCTTCACGAGTGGAAGAGGACGGAACATTGGAAGGACTTATATCGATAGCAATTCCTCAGAACAACTTTACTTTTCGGTTTGTAGTCTTTAATATAGTTCTCTTCAAGGAAAGTAGCATTTGTAGAAACAAACACTTTATTATCCTTGTGACTATAAAATAGTCCACCCACTAGATCTCTTTAGAATTTCCAACAAACATGCATACTTCGGTACGTGATTCAAGTTTGCCTTCTTTCTTTCTTAAGACATGAGCGAGGCACCCCCAGATTACGTAATGGCGCAAACTAGGTGTTCGACCATTCCAAAGTTCGACGGGTTGTCTTAGGTAACTTTAGATGGAACAACATTTAAAATGTCATTTGCCATCGTATAGCATATCCCCAGGAAGGACGTAGACGGAGTTGAATAACTCGGCATCGTAGACACTAACCATTTCCAAAGAGTGCGATTTCTTCTTTGCAACTCCATTTTGTTGTGGAGTAGTTTGGGGCGGTGTATTGGGATTCAATTCCAAGTTCAATTAAATGATCTTTGTTGCATATCCATATATTCTCCACCTTTATCGATTCGCAGATCTTTAATGATTTACCTAATTGGTTTTGGGCAAAAGCATGAAATTCTTGAAACTTTTCAAACGTTTGATTTCTTTTGCATTAGGTAAAGAAAACTATATCTAGAGAAATCGTCGATGAAAGTGACAAAATACTCATAACCACCTCGGGCTTTGACATTCGAAGGTCCGCCGAGACATCGGAATGCACTAACCACAGAGGGATTTTGGCACGCTCTCCCTTTGCGAGAGAAGAACGTTTAGTCATTTTTTCCTTCTAGGCGGGACTCGCATGCGCGGTTCACCTAGGACGACATTTTTTAATGGACCGAGTCTTTGGTGAGCCTATTGAGTCTATCAAAGCCTATATGACACAAACGTAAATGCCATAGATAAGTTTGATCATCATTATCAATCTCTTTTCTTTTTAGGTTTAGGTCTAGCTACCTTTGAAAAGTTCACTATTTAGTGAGATTTGAGTACTCGGTCTTAAAACATAAAGCCCTTGTTCCATTATAGCAACACATATTTGAAATCCATTACGAGAAATTGAACAATTTGTACTCGAAAAATTCAATATATAAGATTGTGTTTGCAAACATGAGACTTTCTTAATCAAGTTTCTACTAAAGTTTGGAATAAATAAAACATTTTCTAAAATTAAAAATCTTTGTTGAAACTTGATGCGGGCTTTTCCTCTAGCTTTGGCCAAGTACTAATTCGCCATTGCCAACTTTAATTGTAACTCTCACTGGAAGTAGATTTTCCCGGGTTTCAAGCAATGTGATGAAGAACATACATGGTTAGTAGACCCGGAATCAACAATCCGGATGGATTTGTCGTTCTCTAAAACACATGATTCAAAGACAAAAGCATTACCTTCGATTTGAATTGTTTAGAAGCACAGGACATCGTTCTTCATGATGACCCTTTCCATTACAATTCGAACATAGAAGATTATGTCGATAATTGTACTTGAAGAAGCAGTTTTGCTAGATCCTTCATACCTAGTCCTTTTCCTTCGATTATTGATTGCAAACCCGGGGGGACCCATTGCAATCAAGTTAAAATTCATGGGCTCGTAATTCATTTCGAGCTTGTCCATGTCGGAGGAGTTAGAATTGTTGATCATATAAGAGATAACAAATTCATTATACTGGGAGGAAGACTATTAAGGATAAGTTGGACCCATTGTTCTCTTGATAAATCAATTCCCGGTAGATTTGCCTTTTGGAACTTGATTCATCATCGACGAGGTGCGAGTTAATGCAAGCTACCGGGATGCATTTTCACCTTTATAGAGTTCTTTTGCTAAGATAGTAACTAAGAGAGGATCGGGGTGTGGGTTATTCATAATGACACTACTGACACATCAATAAAACGAGTAAGGTTTTGGCTCATAAATTCATACACAATTTAGAAAATAGCAGTAATTACATATGTTATAGAAATACTAAATCTAACATAGTTTATTTTCCAAGGTATTTCAACAATGGCGACACGGTGTCTCGTTTAGGCGAGAGTCAAAGCATCATTCATTGAATAGAGTTGTCGGCTCATCTAAAATGATAAACATTCAGCAACCTTTTATTCGATCAAGATTTGAATTCGGCGTTGTCCGTTTGGCGAGAGTCAAGGCAATTCTATCTTATGAGCTTCCACCATTGTTTCATAACTTGAGTCAAGTATGGTCGCCACCATTGGGTGATCTATACCATACAAAACACTTACAAACTACTTATCATGCGAGGTTAAACGGTGCGAAATTGCTAATGAACGTTCCTCCATTAGGGAGGATTACTCACTAAAACAAACACGGTGTAAAACCCACAATGGAGATCGAATGTCTCTTGATTAAAAGCTCATTATTTAAAAAAAAATATATATATGTATTTTGTATAATCATAATATTCGATATTATAATAATGAAAAATTACAAATTAAAGTTGGTTTAATTAAAATCAACTTTAATTAATTTTCAATTATTATTTAAATTTGAAAAATAAATTCAAATAAATATCGAATAAGTTCCATAATATAATAATGAAAAATTAAAAATCAAAATTGATTTAAATAAAAAATCAACTTTAATTAATTTTCAATTATTAATTAAATTCAAAAATTTGAATTTTAAATGGAACAAATTTGAAAATATCTTGTTTAAGTTGTTTTAGAAAGAATCTAAAAAAATCAACTTAAATATCTTTCAAATCAGATTTAATTAAATTCAAAATTAAGTTGTAACCACTTAATTTTGTAGATATTTTAAGTTAAATATTCAAAAAAAAATATTAACCTAAAAATATCTAAGATATTCCATTTTAAGTTAATATTTGAAAAATATCAACTTAAAAAATATCTAAAGAATCTTAATAACCAATTCCTAAAATTCCTCAACTTAATTTAAAATTTTGAATTCAAAAGATATTGATTTAAGTTGGTTAGTTATGTATAACTAAATATCAACTTAAATAGGAATATTTAATGAAAAATTTAAAATAAGTTCCGAGAAGAATACAGATGGTTATAATTCTATATTTAATTAAATACGAAAAAATACATATAGTTTAGCTTAGAATATTAAATTCTTTAAACTATGATTTTCTAAATTACTTTCAAAATAAATGAAATTAATTATGTTGCTTAATTCAATTTTAATTAGGTTAAACTAGTGTAATTAACCCTAGTACGGTCATTCGGAAATCGGGCAAATGGGCCTTCACAATTGGGGTAGTTTGTGTGAGGGGGTGCGGGTTCGGTATGTCGTACCCACTTCTATGGCTCCCAACTCGCGAGGCCCAAAGAGAGGAATTTAACCTTAATAAGAACAATGTTATTAATTGAATAGGCCCAAAAGCTAAATGGGCCTAAATAAATCCTATCAATAATTATGATAATTTATTTTAGCAACATTAACCTATATGCATCTATAATAAAATTAAACACGTAGGCTCACACGAGGCACACTTTGGATGGGTCTATCATGTTATTTAGGTCATACACGGATGAAAGAAGATTGTAAATTATACATTTACAAATTATTATCTTGACGAGGAGCCATCGAGATCATTAGATGCGGCAAAAAGGTAACCATGGCTATTTGCGATCAAGTAATAATAGGTTTTGAAAACTTACACATAAGTTAAAACACGTCTCTATGACGGGGTTAATTTGGATAGTTGGAAGTAGGATTTATTTAATTTTTTTTTTTTTTTTTTTTTTTATAATAAATTTCGAATAAATAAACAATTAAATAAAAATTTAATATTCGAAAAAAAAATAATTTCGGAATTAAAAAAAATTTCGAAAATTTAAAAAAATTTAAAAATTAAACCTACTTTTTATCTTATATCTATTTAAAATTACATGATTATAAATATCTTATTTTAAATAAGGTCAAAATATCTTTTAAAATATTTATAAAATCTGACCTTAAATTTAAAAAAAAAAAATATAATCAAATTTAAAAATAAGATAGGTTTTTAAGCAAAAAGATAAATACTAATTCTATTCGAATTCAAATTACACTAATATCTTGAATTAATTTAAAAAAAAATAAAATTAATTCAAAATGATAATTAGAATTGAATTAGGAATAGTATTAGTATATATACAAAGCAATACAAAAATTTGGAAGTTAATTCGAAAAGGTATGAAAAATTGAAGAAAAAGGGAAAAAACCGAAACTGTACGGACAGTTCTGCGATCATGAAAAAATATCGTATTTTGATTTTGTCAAATCTTGAAAAAATCATAACTAATTCAAATAAAATCCAAATTGAGTTCTGTAAAAGGCTAACTTGCTTAATTTTTTCCAAACTATCCAATAAAAATAATTACAGAATCGAAATCACAATTATTTATCACGAAAATTTAACAAACATCAATCATTCATCGAATAACAACAAATCGATACAACATGATACCATCCAAAGAACATACAAACAATCGTTTTAAAAGTCCAAATTTCATGTAAAGTAAATCAATTACCATGGCTGCGAGGCCGGTTGTTGGATATTATTTTACCGGGATCTTAGATCTACTCACGAAGTATGTTTATTAACATCACAAATATGAGACTTTCTAAAACGATAAATTAAACACATATAAAGTTTAAGAAACCTTACATTGGGTGCGGCGGAATTATAATGACTCCTTCCGTTCAGATCTCTAACCCTTGATTCCTTTACGCAAGCGAGTATTATCAAGATGCGAACTTTGGATCTTCTTCTACGAATCCTTGATCTTTGAATCTCCTTTCTTTGTTGATCTTTCTTCACAATCTTCCTCACTTATGATTGAGGTATTGTTTGATGTGTGTGGGCACTACTCTAATCACTAAGAGAGGTTCGAAATTTTGAGGAAGAAAAGAGAGAGAGTGGCGGCTAGAGAAGAGAGTGGAGGCTCGGGTTTTCGATTCGAAAGTGTAATTTTCTGAAGCCTTCCTTTATACATTTATAGCATTCCTTCTAGGGTTTGATTTGAATTATAAGGCATTAAAATAATGAAAAAATCATTTAAAAAAGATAACATAAGTGGCCGGCCCTAGGCTAGGTGAATTTGGGCCTTGATTTTTGCAATTTTGCAATTTTACCACTTTTGTATACGATTTTCTCAAAAATGCCAATTTCCTAATTCAATCATTTAAATGCCAATTCTAACTATTTAATAACTATAAATAATTATTAAATAATATTGTCATTTATCATATTTATTAATTGCACCATACAAAGTATCACAATTAACAAATATGCCCACATTAACTCTTTCTTTACAATTTCGCCACTTACTTAGTGAAAATTTCACAAATAGACATAGTCTAATTTGTGAATTATAATTGATTAATCAAAACCAATTACATGAGTCTTACAAGCAATATTATCTCCACTAGTGGGGGGACCATGGGTCTATATAACTGAGCTTCCAATAAGTAGATACGAATTTAGCACTAAAATTCACTAACTTATTAATTCTTCGTTGAATCACGCATAGAACTTAGAATTGCACTCTCAGTATATAGAATGCTCTATATGTTCCACCATATAGACACATCATTAGTTATCCATTGTTATAATCCTAATTTGATCAATGATCCTCTATATGAATGATCTACATAGTAAAGGGATTAAATTACTGCGTAACACCTACCATGTATTTTATCCTTAAAACACTTGACCCCGTATAAATGATATTTCAGCTTATGTGAAATGAGATCTCCACCATTTATTTTCGTTTGGCCAAGCTCGAAGGAAATCATCCTTTGCTTACTATTTGCCAGATAGAAGCTATAGATTCCATGTTTATGCTAGCGCTCCCACTCAATTGCACTACCGTGTTCCCAAAATGTACGTATCACCCTGACCTAAAAGTAGGCTTAACTAACAAATCAAAGAACACGAATAGCCTTTCAAGATTGAGCCTAATCATAACAGGATTAAGATCATTTGATCTAGGATCAACTTGGCGATATTGACTTGAATAGATTTTACGGTAACTTTAATTAAATCTAATTCAAAGTTCAATATCGGTCCCTTCCGATGCATACTCCATGCATCCAACACAAACTTTACTTTAACCAATGTTACGGAAAGAACATAGTATTTCTCCAAATACAAGTAAACTCTTGTTGTAGATTATCATATCGGTAAAACCACGTGTACGATAAATCTAGGAAACTTTATTCACATAGTCATGTTTACTTTCCAATGTGATGACGAGCCTGATAAACATGATCAAGTATGTGAAAAGGGTTTAAGATGAATTTATAAATCAATTAGACAAGCAATTGATAAAGTGAACCAAAACATACACAAATGAATGAAAAATACTTCTGTTTCTTTATTGATGTTGAATAAAATAGATTACATTGAAATGGAGTTTTATTTAGGGCATAAAACCTAACAGAAATAACTCAGTCCGGTTATAACTAAAATAGAACAAATTATATAACATAATGAATACAAATAAGTAACACGCAATAACTTAAACCAATTACAGTTAAAAAATAAAGAGGTAATCAGTTCCCAAAACACTAAAACATAATTTAAAAATAAAACTAGTTCCACAATAAAATACTTCATAACACATAATACTTCATAAAACTGATTATAATTTTTTTTAAAAAAAAAAATTGAGATCAATTCCAAAAAATATTGAGGCATAAATATGAAAAGAAACGATTCCATAAAAAAATAAATAAACACAAATAATAACACACAATAACTGATATAAAATATAAAGAAATCGGTTATCTTTATTAACTACTTAAAAATTTAAGACAAAAAACTAGTTTTGTAAAACAACTAAGATAAAAACTCACACACAAAAACTAGTTAAATAAAATAACTCAAACAAAAACATCGATTCAACATGCTCCAACCCACCAAATAATTATAGAATAATTAGTTGAAAAATACCTATTTTTTGTATTCATTAATAAAAAAATAACCTTATATTATATTTTTATTAAAAAGTACCAACTTTTGTGAGTGGATTTTCTAATATATCCTCACTCTCCGCTTAAGTCTAGTACATAATTTACATCAACCTATGGGTTATAATTAGAATATCATTTATAAAAGTGGGTATATCTTAAAAAATATGGAATTGAATGAAAAAATAAAATAAATAAAATAAACTAGGTATACAATGTCATTGCCTCAATAATTATACTCATACAATATCTACCCCAAAAATACTCATTCATTATGTTATATAACCGGTTCTATTTTAGTTATAACAGGTTTGAGTTATTTCGTGTTATTTATTTTTATTCATTATAACATTGTTATAGAACTGGTTCTATTTTAATTATAACTGGTTTGAGTTCTTTTGTGTAATTTATTTTTATTCATTATGTTACAAAACCGGTTATTTTGTGTGAGTTATTTTGTGTTATTTATTTTTGTTCATTATGTTATAGAACTAGTTTTATTTTTATATATGTTAGAGACATCTACTTCTGGTGACGTTTTCCGGCCACGGTGACTTTTTCGATGACTTTTCTGACTTTTTCGACGACTTTTTTGACGATACTAACTTTTCCGACGACTTTTCCGGCACCGGTAAATTTTTAGGCACCGATGAATTTTTAGGAGAAACTTATTATTGTTTTACAAATATGCGATTTCCATCTTTTCTTACGAAAATAAAAAAGCTCATATGAATGTAAAAATAAATTTTTAAAAAAACCTATAATCCCATACTATTATTTATTATGACAAAAAAAGGTAAACTCTTATAATTTTTTCATATGCTGTGTAATTTCTACCAATATTTTTTCCCTTTACGATTTTGGATCGGTCCATGCTAAAACAGCATCGTGGATCCACATGTTAGTAAAGGGGAAATTATAGTAAATGGCCCCAAATCATAGGAGTATGTTAGTTTATGTCCTCTTTTTAAAAAAATATAGCAAATGACCTTAAATCATAAGACTATGTTAGTAAATGTCCTTATTTCAAATTTTTTTATTTATTTTTTATTTTTTTAGAATTAGAAGCAAATTATTTAAACATTATGGTATATCAATATTAGTTTTGTTAAAATCTTTTTTATTTTAAAGTTATGTCAATTTTTTTAATTTTTTATGAGTTGTTTTGGGTTGTTGGTATATAGATTTTGTTGTACGGTATATTTCTATTTTGTTGTATGGTATATTATTATTCTTAGATGATATTTATTTTTTATTATGATATGTATAATAGTGGTATATAATTTTAGGGATATGATTTTGTCCCGTGATGGTACTTTCACGGAATGCATTCCGTGATGTACGGCAGCCGTCAGATGAGGGACTTATTTGATCTGACGGCTGAGATTGATCTAGGGGTAATTAGGGTTAAAAAGTAGAAACGTACCCTGACACTCATTTAATGTACCCCGAGACCCATGTAATGTACCACAGAATACATTCCGTGAAAGTACATCACGGGACAAAATCGTGTCCCTATAATTTTATTAGCATAATAAAAATATTTTAATGTATGTATATAATTTTATTGCCATACTACATATATTTAATTATTATTTTTATATTTTTTGATTGTATGATTATTTATTTTAAATAATATTTAATTAGTTTTTATTTTATTATATACAATGGTCATGGTATATATATTTTAATTGTGGTATATAATTTGGTTAGTATAGTATACATACATATATATGTATTAGTAATCTATATTTTTATTATTATTATTTTTTTGTATATATGTTTTGGTGTATTGTATATGTATTTTTTGTTATACGGTATATAATTTTTTTTAAATAATATTTAAGTTTTATTTTCTATTGTACTTTTATTGACATGATATATAATTTTATTAGCATCCTATATATTTTTATTTTTATTTGTTGTTATTATTATATATATTTTTATTGTAAGGTATATATTTTATGTTATATGGTATATAAGTTTTATTGTATAGTATATCATTTTATTTTAGATAATGCATGTTTAGTTTTTATTTTAGTATACATAAATGTGATATATAATTTTGTTAATATGATATATATAATTTTTTTTAATAATATTATATTATTTTGTTTATTTTTTATTGTAGGTATATACGTTTTATTGTATGGTATATGATTTTTGTTGTCTATAATATATTATTTATATTTAATATGATATTTAGTTTCTATTTTATTGTATATAAATTTTTTGGTATGTATTCATATTTTAATGGTGATATATATAATTTTGTTAGCATGATATATATATTTTTTGAGTATTAATTTAGTATTGTTATAATTTCTTTGTGGTATATAATTATATTACTACAGTATATTAATTTTCTGTACTACGATATATCTAATACTGCTGTATATATTTAAATGATCTAATATATTTATTTATTTTTGTTACAATATAATAATATGCAATACTAAAAAAATTATGTAACTTAATTTTGTTATTATATATATATATATTTAAAAAAAATATGTGATAAATCTATTTTTATAATTTTTATTAGCTAATTTATTAGATTTGGCATTTTTCTTAATTTTTTTAAAAAGTGGACATTTACTAACTTAGTTACCAAATTTAGGGTCATTTTTCATCTCAACCCGTTAGTAAAGATACCTGATTGTGTCTAATAGTATTTGTGTCAAAACCTCATTGTATAACCATAATTAAAAAAATGGCAGTAAATTTGTAAAGTATCTGATCTTGTGATTTTGTAAAGTATCTGATCTTGTGATTTTGTTGTATTCGTACACTTTTTTGGTGATTAAGTGTCAACTCAGAAACACGTGGCAACATATTATTGGGCTACGTATTAAATAAGCTAAAAAAATATGTCGCCACGTGTTTCTGAGTTGGTACTTAATGAGCTTAATTAGCCCAAAAAAAGGTACGACTGCAACAAAATCGTAAAATAAGATACTTTTGTCGTTACTTTTTTTTTATTAGAATCATATGTATAACAATTACAAATGTTAAGGAAATTTTGTGGTAAATATCTTGTGTCAAATATTATGAAATTACTTTTAAAAAGATATTAACCATGAAAAGGTAAATCTAGTAATTCAAATTGAAGTTTAATCAAATTTAGTATATTATTATTAATAATAAAGGTTATATGAAAATGTTAAATGTATATATATTACATTGTTGGGTTGGGTTGAGTGAAGGGGTCGGCCTAAGCGAAGGAGCATAGTGGGCTGTCCCAAAGCAACTTGGCCCTTACTTTGTCCAAAAATGGGCCAACTTATTGTTTCATCCTATATTATTAGAGGAAATTACACTTAGTATGGGATTTTTTTATTTTTAGGTTTTTGTATGGTATTTGATATGCCATATATATGTAATTAGGTTTCTAAATCCCATATTTACTGTTTTTATTTGTTTAGGAAGTTTTATTTGTCATTGATGCCGGAAAAGTCACCGGAGTTTCCGCCGGTGCGGAAAAGTCACCGGAGTAGCGGTCGGTGCGGAAAAGTCGTCGGAGTTCTTTGTCGGCGCGGAAAATTCGTCGGAATTGGCATTTTCGCCGGAAAAATCACTGAAAAATCACCAAGAAACCGGTTTCTTAAAGTCTAAGAAACCGGTTTCTTGAAGTCTAAGAAACCGGTTTCTTGGTGATTTTTCCGTTGACAATGCCAATTTTGACGACTTTTCTGACGCTAGCAGCTACTCCGGCGACTTTTCCGGCACCGACAGTAAACTTCAGAAAAGTCATTAGAATTGGCATAGTCGCCAGAAAAATTACCAAGAAACTGGTTTCTGGTTTCTTGATGAAGAAACCGGTTTTTTGGTAATTTTTCCGGTAATTTTTCTGACGACAATGGCCTGACGAATTTTCTAGCGTTGGTAGCAACTCTGACGACTAATACACCGACAGCTACTCCGGTGACTTTTTCAGTACCAACAGTAAACTCTAGGAAATTCGTCAAAATTGTCATTGTCACCGGAAAAATTATCGGGCTAATCACCAAGAAACTGGTTTTTTTCGGTTTCTTGATGAAGAAACCAGTTTCTTGGTAATTTTTTTATATTTTTTTTCTCTATTTGGTTGATTGATGAAACTGGTTTCAATTATTTTCAGTGTATATCATTTTTGTTTTGTTTTCATAATCTTTATTATTGTTGTGTAACAAAATTAGTTCCTTGATGAAGAAACCACTTTCTTGGTGAAGAAACCAGTTTCTTGACGAAAAAACCACTTTCTTGGTGATTTTTCTAATGATTTTGCTGGCGACAATGCCAGTTCTGACGACTTTTTTTACGCCGGCAATAACTCTGGCGATTTTTCCAACACTAGGAACTACTCCGGCAACTTTTTCGGCACCGACATCAAACTCCAGAATAGTCGTCGGACTTGGCATTGTCACTGGTAAAATTACCGAAAAATCACCAAGAAACCGGTTTCTAACATCAAGAAACCGGTTTCTTGGTGATTTTTCCAGCGACAATGCTAATTCTGACGACTTTTTCGGCGCCGGCAGCAACTCCGGCGACTTTTTCGGCACCGGCGGCTACTCCGACGACTTTTCCAGTGCCGACAGTAAACTCCGGTGACTTTTCCAGCACGAGTGACAACTTCGGCAATCACTATAGTTTTATTTGTTTTATTTTTTTAAAAAAAATAAATATGAAGGGAATTTTAATATTTTTTATAGTAATTTAATTAAGTTTTTATTTTTTATGAATTTTAAATTCAGATTTCTTTTTAATGTTTTGTATGGTTTTTTTTAGAAAAAAACCATATTTTTAGTTTGATTGGTTAGATAATGCCATATTTAGTGGTATTTACTTTTTATGCCATATTTATCATAACCTTAATAATTTTTCCCATATTTTTGAAAATAGCCCATATTATTATTGTTAGAGATTTTATAACAATGGAAGAAAATCAAGATATTACAACTCTATTGTAATACAATACAAGGACCAACAAAGAGATTAAATAAATGTTACAACAACATAATATACAACATATATACACTATATATATTATATATATATATGAAAGGTAGAAGAGAAGATTACAACACATGTAATATAATATATGTATATATATAACAAGAGAATAATATATATATAAACACTCACTCACAACCTTGAGTGTAGATTAGTGGGGATCACCATGACTTGAACAAGGTATTACACCTTTGTCCAAAAGCTTATTTCCCCCTATCTCTAAGCACTAAGGGAACTCTCTAGGAAATAGCTTTGGGAATTATCAAGCCTTAGGGTTTTCTAGCAATGTGCTTTTTTTGATAGAAAACATCATCTCTTACAAATGAGCACCAAAGACCTCCTTTTATAATGTATAGGTGATCACTTAGAATTCAAAATACACAAGACTCATTTCTCTCATATAAATGAGTATTAATATAGTTTGTAACAACTATATTTCATACCATTTGAATCCTATCATCAAATTGTGTAACAACCCTTTTATTACACTAATAATGTGTGATCAACACATGAGTTACAAGTGACAACAAATTGTAACTCCTCTCCAAGTTACAACATGTAGGTTACAAAAGTGTAGGTTATAAAATCATAGGTTACACATTTATTTACCATACACTTAATATATATTATTCACATAATATTATATATTACCACATTTTAATCTACATATTATTATATTAACAATAATATAACAATTATATAATAGAAAAGGTCACATGTAGGCACTAGGCGGGTCACAGGTGCTTGTTCTTGCTTGGTTGCTTCCCTGGCTGGGCTGGGCTGGGCTGGGACATTAAATTTGACCCCATGATCTCCATGCATGCATTGCATTCATGCCAATTTTGGTTATGCAACTAAACTAACTGCAAAGTCACACTTTTCCTCATAGTCAACTTTAGCTTGGTAGATTTGTTATTTTGACTTATATTAAAAATGGTAGATTTTGCTTGCAGTCCATGTTTTTCGTATGCAACAAAGTGAATAGTGATAGCATAGCACTGTAGTCTGTAGTTGGTAAACAAACAGATTGAGATTTCAGATTTGAGGGTGAGAATAGTGAGAATAAGTGAGAGTGGTGTATCGTGAGACTTACTCATGTGAGTGTGTGCTTAATTAATGTCAGAGGAATCAAAATCAGTTACATTGCATGAGGCCTGATGAGCCTCAGGTGACCAGTCAGGGAGGCATGAAAGAATTACATATTTATTAGATGCAATGAATGAATCAAACAAACAAACAAACAAAGAAAATAACTACATATACATACATATGCCTTCTCTCTCTCTCTCTCTCTCTCTCTCTCTATATATATATATATAGTAAGTATGTTACTTGAAAATTAAATTGAAAAAGGAAAGAAACCATATTTGTGCTAATTTGCCAATGAAAAAGGGAAATTGCATATGGCTGAATTAGATTTGGAAATGGTGTGTTTGGGAGTTTTTTCTATTTTAATAATAATAATAATAATAATAAAAGGGAAATGGAATAAAAAGAGATTAGGATTAGGACCAAGGGAGAAGAACCTTGGGAGACACACTGCCCTCACTTTCTAAAATCAGCAAGTTGTTTGTCAGCAAATAGACCCCACTTCAATTTGGGAATTCACTGAACCCAACCCAACCTAATACCTATTCTCTCTTTACAATTATTATTATTATTATTATTATTATTCATTATAATGTACTAAAAGTATTATACAAATACACTGCAACAACCCCAAAAACAAAACCAAAACCAAAACCAAAACCACCACCTTCTTCTCCTTTTTCTAAATCACACAGCTTCTTCTATTCAATACATTTTCTCTTGCTGAAAACATCTTCAGACAAAGGCATCATCTTCTTCTTTCTTATTCCTTTCCCTGGATTATTGAACCTGGTTGGGTTGGGTTGGGTGGATCTAGATTAAATATTCAATTGGGTGGTGGGTGGTGTACAGTAAATGAATTTTGAAGAATCAAAAGGATATCATTGTTGTATTATTGGATCGGTGGTGAGAATTGCATAAAAAATGGATCATAGAAGAAAGATGGAGTATGAATATCATCATCATCATCATCGTAATGGAAGCATATCAGAGGGAGGGAATGGAAAAGGGTCCATAGGGATTGGGATTGGGATTGGATTAGGGAAAGTGGGAAGCAGCAGAAGAAGCTACTTCAGCTTGGAGTCATTGCTGTTGCTGCTATGCCTCACTGCTTCATTGCTCATTCTTCCCTTGATACTGCCGCCTCTGCCTCCCCCTCCATTCATGCTTCTACTCCTTCCCATTGCCATTCTTGGGGTCCTTATGATCTTGGCTTTCATGCCCACTGCATCATCTTCTTCTTCCTCCTCTAATCTCACTTACACATACATGTAACTTATTAACTCTAAATAATGTAACTAAATTCCATTTATTTCTCATCAAATACAATTTTTGTATCTTTCAGAATCACAATACAAAATGAAACAACTACAACTACAGTTTCATTCTAATCTCTCACTTTTTGTATATATGTATAATCATTTTTATATTATTAACAATACCAGTTGGAGCATCCAAAACCACTACTTTCAATTAAGTAATTATTATTATTGGTTCATTTATGCAACTACTAACATATATGAGTAATTCAAGTTTTGGGGGTGGGGAAGGGGTTAAATGTTAATACTAATCGAAACTTAAAAGGCCATTCATATATGAGCATTACTAACATAATGAACATTGGATAATCCAATTTTGTAGAGTATAATGTTTATAAGTGATGGATAAACATATTCTTAGAGTAGAATTTAATAATTTATCATGAGGTGACTCTAAATCTTAAGTTTTCTTTATTTTGTAGGAATTTATTTATGATCATGTGTGCAAATCTCATCATCACTATCTTTACCTCAATGGGTTCATGACTGTCTATAGGAAGAATCAAAGAAAGTTCAACTTCAAGCCTAATGCATTTTAACAATATAAAAATATTTATATCTCAACCAAACCAAGTAGACCAATGATCCATGACGTAACATTCAATTACAAGTTAAATTAACATAAACATCACTTTTACAATTAGTCCATGGATTTGAACATTTAGTATTGCACATGTCATGTTGAGAATTTTCATAGCAAATTCTAGAAATAATTAGTATTTGTTGCATTAACAATTAGTTAGTGGTTCATAGTTGAGATGTAATTAATGTCTATGCCTAGATTATTTCATCATACTCTTAGGTTCAATCTTAGAAAATCACTTTGAAGTGGTCTTCTATTCTCACCTCCAGCATAAGGAGATTGCTCAGTCTTCGATCAGCAAAACCCTGGCGTCCCACCTCCACGGGCAGCCGAGGCCTAGCCCCAGATCCTATAATTTTAGAGGTCCTCAAAAATTAAAATTGATATATTATATACATGAAAGTTAAATATGTTATAAAATAATATAAAATAATATAAAATAGATGAGAAAAAGAAGAAGAAGATAAAGAGATAAAGAGAAAGTGAATGAGAATTTCTAAGTTGTTTATTCCAATGGGGTGAACCCCTATTTATACAAATACAAGAGTGAAATATTAAGAAACTAAAGAAAATGGAAACTAAGAAAAGAGGAATGTTGATTACAATTAATGGTAATAAATAAAAGATTTGGACATCCACATAATTATTAATATTTATAACACTCCCCATTGGATGTCCATAATAACTTCCTTATTAAAAATTTTGCTGAAAACTTGATCAAAGGAAAAAGAGTATAGTGTAAACTAACTCCCCCTCATTTAGGCATTTGTGGAGATCTTCTAATCGACGACTTTCGATCTTGTCTGCCGTCTTTTCAAATGTTGATGTTGGTAATAACTTTGTGAATAAGTTTGTAAGATTGACACTTGATTAAATATGTTGAACACCAATATGTATTTTCTTGAAGCGTATAAAGAAGAATTTGGTGAAATATGTTCTAACTCTATCTCCTTCAATGTACCCTCTTTTTAGTTGAGCGATGCAAGCAGTATTATCTATAGTTTTGCAGCCTGGTTTAAGGAGGGTCTTCGGGTGTGGAAGAAGGATGAACAAGTGGGGGCTGCTATGTTGTGTTGGTCTCTGTGGAATAGTAGGAATAATACTGTTTGGAATTCAAAGTTGTCTTCCATAGAAGAAGTGGTATCTACAACTTCTCTTAACTTTAAATCTTGGGATGATGCTCAAAGAAAGTTCTCTAACTCTCCATTTGATCTTGGTGGTCAGGAGAGATTTATTGAGCATTGGACAAAACCAATTTTACCTTTTCTTAAGTTAATGTTGATGGTGC
The DNA here is from genome assembly GCF_029168945.1 of Cannabis sativa. Classification (NCBI taxonomy): domain Eukaryota; kingdom Viridiplantae; phylum Streptophyta; class Magnoliopsida; order Rosales; family Cannabaceae; genus Cannabis; species Cannabis sativa. The sequence continues at coordinate 48,382,199 of NC_083601.1, forward strand.
TATTTTTTCGGATGATATTCGTTTTGGATTCGGAATGGTTGCAAGGAATAGTGCTGGCACAGTTTTGAAGGCAGTCCAAATTTGCAAACATGGTGGTTGGAGGCCTTTAATGGTGGAAGCAATGGGTCTCAAGGAAGCTTTGAGTTGGATAAAGGAGAAGGGTTGGCACCATGTTATTGTGAAAACCGATTGTCTTACGCTCATCAATGATATCAAGAACGCTAAAATTTTAGCTTCTCCTTATGGTTTTGTTTTACAAGATTGTAGAGGTTTGTTAACCTCGTTAGTGTCTGTTGATTGTTGTTTTGTTAAACGGTCTGCTAATAGGCTTGCGCATGCTTAGCGCAAGCTTCTCTTTATAAGGCTGATCGTGTTCTTAGTGGGGATTCTTTACTGCTTGTTATTCTTCCATAGTTTTGGAAGATTTTATTGAATAAAGCTACTTTATTTTCAAAAAAACAAACAAACAATTGAGCATGTTTAAATGTGAAGTGTCATTTTTCAAAACATACACCAAGTGTATTTTGGTCTTTTACTTATAAGGTATCTCATCATTTCACTCATTCATAGTGACATGTGGCGGTTATCTCAAGTTAAGAATATCTCTAATACTCTCTGATTTACATCATTTATAGATAACCATACTCGTTTAACTTAGAAATTTCTTCTGAAAGATAAATTTGATGTTGCTACCACTTTCAAAAAGTTTCATTCCATGATTAAAAATTAATTTCAAGCTAATTTCCATATTTTGCACATTGATAATGACACAAAATATTTTAATTCAATCTTAGGTTATTATCTTATCTCTAATGGCTTTGTCCACCAAAGTTTATGTGTTAGTATTCCTCAACAAAATGGAATTGTTGAAAGAAAAAATCCACATACCTTAAAAGTTACTAAGACTCGTGTTTACTACTACTGTTGCTAAGATTTTTTTAGAAAGAAGCTATTTGGACAACTTATTTAATCACCTTCTCGTGTCTTACAATATCAAACGCTAATGTTTTCTCTTCTTAAGATTTATCCTCAATACTCACCTATATTCCACTGAAATCATTTGGATGTATAATCGATGTTTATGTTTTAAGACCTAATCATACCAAATTTGATCCTCATTCTTAAAAGTGTAGTTTCTTTGAGTATTCCTCCAAAAAAAGGGATACAAATGTTTCAACCCTCTCACTCGTCGCCTTATTGTCTCATCAGGCGTCACATTTAATGAAGAACAACATTTTTATCCCATACAATAGGCTTCAGGGAGGGCATGTTAGTGATACTTATTGCTGGGATTCTTCTAGTATAAATTTTAGCACCTAGTATTTATTGTACCAAATGTTACTCCAAACTTCTTTAACTTCTTATGACAAAGTTAGTAGATACGAGTATATTTTATGAGTACAGCACATCTTAAAAGAATTTCCTTAATTTTGCATTTTGATAGGACTACTAAAGTTTGAAAAAGAGAACATTGAGAAAAGATTAAAATAAGAAGAAGAAGAACGATATACAAATCCACCATCAACATCATCATTGTCATGACATCATGTTTCAACTCAACTCCTACAAGCACATCCATGTTATGATATATATATATATATATATATATGATATATAAAAGGTGCAGTATGTAAAACATTGGTGAAGAAAACTGACAAACTTAAGCTTTTGCCACCACCGGAACCCACCCTATAACTTTATTCTCTCTTCTTACATATACTATCAGTGGGTAACCGCAAAAATCCAAAACACCTCAAGCTAAATTTCTTGCTAATAAGCAACTCTGAAAGGATGAATGAAGCAAAAATGGAGGAAGATGATGCTCTAAAGCAGCCACGAGCTCTCTTCCCTGGCCCACCTCTTTTAAGACCCTTCCATCGAGTCTTCTCACAGCTTCAACAAGCTGCCCTCTTAACCTTTGTGATAACAAACAGCCACCTGCCTCAACACACTCCCTGTACAGTGGCAGGTAAGCAATCGTGACCCTAAGCGGGGGTGGAAGGTCTCTTAAGCAAATAGGACACCCACTCCACTTCAAAATCCTCACAATGTTCATGTAGTGTTCTTGTCCTAGCCTCAATCCATCCACGAAGGCTGCCTCAGACCAGTGCTCCCGCAGAAAAAACTTTAACTCGGGAGCAACAGCTTCATCGTCTGACCTAGCAATGGCATCAGCAACAGCATAAGTGGCTGTGGGATCACCTAAGAAGTCAGAGCGGAGGAGAAATGCCACACCATCCAGCGAGCCACCACTTCGTTCCCCAGCAGCCTTGAGAATTTCAGTACTCAGGGCTTCAAGGACATGTTGAGGAACATGCGGAAGAAGAAATGCAGCAACATCAACTTGGCTACTAGAGGTTGCAGCTGTCAGGGCAAGACATAGCTCCATGTCTCGACAACCCCTTTTCATAAACCACTCAACTACCTGCATACAACCCCTCTCCGCCGCTCTCATCAAAGGGCCCAAGAAAGCAATGGCATTACCCTCTTCCACGAGACACTCCATGGTGCCAATCTTGCAGTAGTGAGAAGCAAAACCCAATGCTAGGTCAACATCAATATCCAAGCTGTTTCTTTGAGCAATCTACAAAAACAATATTTCCAAAAATATTAAATATATGTTATATCAAATACAATACTTTTCTTTTTCTTCTTTTAAATTCTTGCTACTATGTACTATTTGCACTACATCTTTAGCATGAGATTATCAGCTGAGGAGCTAAAACAAAATAAGATAGAAATGATTTAGCATCAGAAGGTCACAGTTTCAATTGGACAACTATGTTAGTCAAGAAAATAATGACATGCTAAATCACTCCACCAAAGCAGGTAATAAGAAAATGGGTCAAGACATATATGTTCACTTATAGAATCATGAGACATGTTTAATTTTGTTGCCAGCAGGCTTCCACAACTATTTCGTTCTTGGCAATAAATAGACCTGATTTTTCTAGAGCAATTTATACTGCAGAGTTCCGTTGTATTTGTAAGGTTGAATGAAACAATTAATGCAATCATTTATTGTTCCAAAAAGATAAAGTGAAGGGTTTCTATTATGCCTGAAAACTAATAGAGTATTAAATTCATAGAAATTCACCCAAAAAAAGGGAGAAAATAGGGAAAGAAGAATAAAAAGTTTCTTATTAGAGATTTATAGACATAAGAGTCATATTACCTGCAATAAAATCCGCACGAGCTCCGTACTCCCAAAGCGAGAAGCTTCAAGGAAACACTGACTGACGTTGTCTGCACCTCCTTCTACTAACATACCCAGCAAACCATGGATGGCTGTTGCAGAGATGCCAGATGCCCAGCTAGGATCAAATGAGCTAGAGAATAGAGTTAGAGGGAAACATGCAGCATCAAAGGCCTCGGTGAAGTCTTTCCCTATAAGTTGATTTCCAGCAAGATCTAGGAAGGTCTTGAAAGCACTTAACTGGAGTTGTATCTCAACAGCTGAGCTGTGCCCAACTCTATCCGTATTATTCTCCCGACAACGGGAGTGGCAATCAATACATTTTAGTGCCCATTCAGTAAACTTCTGAAACTTAGCACCGGCTTCCGCCTTCAAGATTTCATCTCCATTGCATTCATGCAGACGCTCATGCAACCTATTGAAAAACAAAAGAACAAAAGACAGAATTGAATGAATTACAGGCCAGGCTTGCATCTGCAAGTACACTTATCCACAACACAAATTCTTCATAAAGCATATCGAGCGCCATTATAAATGGTATAAACAAATAAATAAAAATAAAGAAGAAAGATTGACTGATTGATTCTGCAAAGACAAGAAAGCGTAAGCTTACTACCTCTGCGCCATTATAGTGACTGTGGCAGCTGGAGTCATTGTTCGGCTGTGGCAGGCAGAGACACAGGAGGCAAGAAACGAAGTTCGAAGAGCAGCTCTTGTGAAATCATAAGCACCATTAGCGATGATGTTGTGAATTAAAGTTGTTACACCATCGAGCTCTTGCTGTGTGGTCAAGAACCAGATGGAATCCAATGTAATGCACAAAGCATCATTAAGAGCTTGTGGATCAGCGAGTGAGATCAAGCTCTGAGCGAGGTCCCAATCGTAAGAACTGACTGCACCCTGAAACAAGCGGCCCAACTCAACCCTTTCTTGGCGAGTGAGCTTCTTTTTTGGATGCCCTGATTGAAAATAGTCTCTCTCTCTGACAGCCACACTAGTAGATTTCAGTTTCGTAGCATTACAATTGCAACCGGAACCACTGTTTAGTCTGGACTCTTTGACTCCTTGACTCTTTACAGTATCATCTTCCTCGGTCTCCCTTTCTATCAGACCACCGCCAACCCCCTTAACCTCCTCCTCCTCTTTTGGCAAAGCGGATACCATATCCTTTTCCATCCAATTCAATTCAAAAAACTTCAACCCTTTTTGCCCTGGACTGGATTATTTGTCTCTGCTCAAAGGAATGAATAGGGTAGGGGGAAAGTGGAAGAGTTGAGTTTGAGATGCAAATCCCCCAAAGTGAAACCCTAAATTAAGAAAAAGGGGGTGTGGGTGGTGAGAATCAGAGAAGAGACATGTGGTGGGAAAATAGTATAATCTGAAATTCATCAAAAAGGGTTTGATTTGATGAGAATAGGATTTGATTTGATGTAATTAAAATTTGATAAAAGTGAAAGCAAAATTAAAGAAATAGAAAGAGAGAGGAGAGGGTGTGTGTGTGGGATTGAAAGAACAAACCTGTTGGTGTTGTTGAATTGATTTTGTGGGTGTGAAGAGAGTGAGTTCTGAGTCTGAGTGTGGATGGGTGAGGCAATCAAAGCTCCTCTCCTCTCCTCTCCTTTCCTTCCCTTTCCTTTCTTTTATTCGTCGTCGTCTTCTTCTTCTTCTTCGTTTATCAATTTATTATTTAATATATAGAATATTTACATACACATTTATTATAATAATTGTTTGGAGTAGAGTGTTGTAATCAGGAAATAACACAATATAATAATAATAATAATAATAAAGTAGAAAGAAAGGGATATTAATTTGGATAATAGAGAGGCAACCAAGTTTCAGAATTTGGATAATAGAGATCGGAGGCGGAGGAGGCGGTGGGGGAATAGAACACCACACTTAGCTTCTCTCTCTTTTGGATTCGAGTCTTTACTTTATTTTTTGTTTTGATTCCGGTGGGATGGGTCCCATCCCACTCCAATTCTTCTCCAAGCCAACCTCAATCAATCATTATTCATTACACACTTGTGTTGTGTGTTTATTACTATTTTTGGCTTCCTTCACTTCTCCTCCTCTCCTAATTTTTCTCTCTCTTAATATTTCCTACATTATATTAATAATTTTAAGATGAATTGCTTCATAACTCCCAAAATTAATTTTCAAACTTCACATTCTTTTAGAGGTTATGCTATAAATTACCCATAATTTTATGAATAAAATCAATTAGTATAAGCATTTAGAGCATGTTTACTTTGATGTAAGTAAGATTGGAATGGACATTATAATTACAATATTTGATTGGGCCTTTTAACTTTTGTAATCCTTTTACATTGTAATGAGTATTACACCACTTGCATGAATTCTCATTACAATGAGGATTACAATTACCAATACATTACAAAAAGAATTTTCTACCCTTCTCTCTCTTACCTCTTTATCAAAGGTAGTTGACAATAAATAAAATGAGGACATTTTGGTCAATATATTAATTATTCAATTTTCTTTTTTATACTAAACCAAATAAAAAAAAATTAATTACAATGTTCATTACAAAATAAATTAAATATGGTAATAGTAATCCCATTACAATTACCATTATATTTCATTACTATTTCTATTACCATTACAATAAGAATTACATTCCAGTAAACCAAACACTACCTTAGTTTTTGTCAAAAAAAATTAAGAGTATGTTTAATAATATTTTTCAAATTCGATTTTATTTCTAAAATTAGAATAATAAAAATATTTAATAAAATCATGTTTTACAAAGTTGTTTTTTACTTTTTAGTTGAGAATCAAAATTTTAAAAATTTTGAAAAAAGAAATACATTCAATTTTTTTATCAATATTTTGAACTCCAACCCCAACCTAAACCTTGGAACCCAATCCCGTACCCTAACTCAGACCCCGACCTTGACCCCAGACCCAACCTTGATCTCGAACCTCAGACCCGGGCACGACCCGAACACCAGACCTAGACCCAAACCTCAGACCCAACCCGGACCCCAAATCCTGACCTAGACCCCAAACTTCGGACCGAACCCAGACCCAGACCCAGCCCCGGACCTGGACCCCGGACCTGGACCCCGGTCCTAGACCCAACTTAAATAAAATCAGCAAATAAAAATAAAATTTATAAAATACACTTATATTTTTTGTATTTAAAATTGAAAAATGATAGCGGTTATAGAACATATTTTTGTTTTTAAAAAATAAAATATCAAAAACAAAATTTTACTTTTATTTTTATGATTTAAAATATTTAAAAACAAAAATGCTACCAAACGCCGCCTAAACTAGTTAATTGTGTTCGTTTTTCTTTTTCTTTTTCTTAAACTTTAATATAAATTTAGAAAATTCTCATAATTAAACTATGAGAATTTGAAAAATAATATAAAAAAAATAAAATAAAAATTTAATAATTTTTATGGGATTTAGATTGTCATCTAGCATGTTTACTTTAAATCAATAAAAATTGTGGTTTTTATATTCTTACATTTAAAAATAGTTTTTTTTTATATATTTTTATGGAAATACACAGAATAATTAATGGAGAAATCTAAATCGTAACCAAAATTCACATCGCAACCTATGCAGCAATTACCGAAGCAACTCAAACCGTTAAAAAATAGTATATACGACAATTCCCTAAAAAATGAATTGTATGTTATCAACTCATATCTTTTTGTTATTTAAATTTTGTAATTAGAGAAATTAGTAAAATAATTAAGGAGAAAAAAATATTTCTCCATTTTTTAAAAGACAAGACAAGAATTGGCTTCAAAACTCTCTTATATTTTTATTCGTGTGAATACTCCTTCACTTTACTTTTATTTGCAAATTTAATGCGTCAATTAAATTTTACTGTTGAATGGCAATATAAATTGCTACAGTGTACACCATTATACACGTGAAAGTTTTTAAGCTTTGATGTGAAAGTTTGAGAGGGATGGTTGGATGCAAAGTGGCTAGAGAGGGTATTTCTATTTTTCATATGCTATTTGTGAATGATAAATATGTTTATGGTAAAGCTTTTGTGGATAGAATGCTTAGTTTTCTTCAGTGAATTGAGCGGGGTCAGGACACAAGGTGAATTTGGCAGTCTTTAGTATTTTTTAGTGTGAATACTATTCACGGGGAGTTTCTATCTGTGGCTGCCTTATGATAGGAATTCTTACATTTCCTTTGAGTTGGTGGGTTTGGAAGGTACGATGGTTAGAGTCAGAGATTTATTTAAGCCAGGGGTGAAAGAGTGGGATGAGGAGGTTAATGATCGTGATGCTGCTTTGATCTTGGGGATTCCCTTGGATGTTTGTTCTGATTTTTGGTTTTGGTGTAAGGAGGGGTTCGGAATGTATTCCGTTCGAAGTGCCTATCAGTTACTTTACAATGCCAAATGTGAACTACATTCAATTGAAGATCCACGTTTTTGGGATAGTTTTTGTAAAATTAAGGTGTCTCAGGGTGAAGAATAGGGCTTGGAGGGCTGGTTTAAAGGTATGGATATTCTTCAAGTTTGTTCAATGTGTTGTGTATAGGGAATCAATCTTTCATTTGTTGGTTACTTATTCTTTTGCTGTAAATTGTTGGAACTTTGACTATGTAAAATACACACCAACAGCTTGCAATCAGAAATAATAAAACCAAGACCAACCCCCTCTGTAGACAGAGCACACCACTCTCGCAAATGTCTCAAATCGGCTAAATAACACCGATAAGATCACCCAAGTACAGGGAAGCAGCAAACAAAAACAAATCTCCAAAGACAAATTTTCCTACAACGTCCTTGATTCAAGTGAAACCAAAGATGGGTAAAATATGAAGCCAAGCAATGAATTATATGAAATGGTAAAATATGAAATCGCGTATTATAGAGGACAACAATGCTTTAATGATAAATGGCATATAAGTATCAAGAAGTTGTGGTCGTAGGTTACATGGAGTTGTTGCTCCAATCAAGAGACATTTGCGTTCTTCAAAGATCTGCACAGCACAGCACCAGCAGATGTTTGCATAACATGGTCCCCGAGTATAACAATACAAGAATCGTTTGTCTTCAGATGAGGTTGAACAAGTTCCCAGACCTTTTTCTTTTGAATCTGCATTTGTCGTGAGAGGGGAGAGTGTAAGAGCTGATTATAAACAATAAGAAACACATGCTACAGATATTTGGTTGAAACATGGAGCAAATTCCTGCAACAAAAAGAGGATACTAAAATGAAAGTGTAACCCCCACAATCAACTGGTCTTTCAACTTGCTCTTCTCTCCAAGAAGACAAGTTTACTTTTTGACAGTCTCAATTTGAAGCTCAACTTGAGACAATCACAACCCCTAAGCTCCTCATTGACTTTGTGGCCATCTTAGAATAAATGATCTAGCATATTATTTTCAAACTTAGAATAAAATGAGTAAGCCCAAGGTGCTCATCAATATAATATATATGTGCACTTTCAAAGTTGCTGCTCAAAAGAAATCTTCTAAGATGCTGATGGAGTAAATAAAACAGTGGATGAGAAATTTAAATGTCAAAATAGAAGGTAAGTCAGGCAAGGGATCAAGTTTACTCCACCCAACTCTAACAAACAAGAGATATTACACCCAAATGATATGGTGCAAAAATTGATAAAACTCATGCTAGAAGTACTAGATGATAGACCATATGCCACCAAATTTGAAAATCCAGTCTCTCTTACTTCCTCATCTTGTTACTAAAGTGCTGGTTGTCTTAATGATCACGTTCACCATGTTATAGCATTTTAATCTCAAATGTTCAATTTCTTAGACAAATAGCATAGCATACAATAGAAATGAGCATGTTTGATGATGAAATAGGGAGAGGCAAGTGGTAAGTAAGTAGAGTACCTGGTTAGGAGTGGCAGGAGAAGGAAGAGTCTGATTTTCTTGATTGAGTTGAGAGCCAAACCAAATTCTTTCACCGGGGATTGAATCTTGGGGAGGCAGAAGAAGCTCGACGTTGTCATGGGAAGCATCAGAAGCAGCCATGAGCATCCCGGATGATTTAACACCGCGCATATTCCTAGGCTTGAGATTAGCGAGAACAACCACTTTTATATCCTGCCAACCATGATACCCAATACCCAATACCCCATGCCATATCAGAATTCAGATCCGCCGTTGAAATTCTATAACACTTACTTGATTATCATCAACCTACCTAAGCTCTAATCTAACTAAAATATTATACCTGAAGGTGGTGAAGAGGAATGTAATTGACGAGGCCGCTGCAGATGATTCTGGGCTCAGCCTCCCCGACATCGACCTCTTCCACGTAGAGAGAATCGGCCTCCTCGTGCCTCCAAGCCTTGAGGATGCGCCCAACCCTAATGTCCAGCATGTCGGCCGCATCTTTGATTGAAAAGGAAGAAGAAGAAGAAGAAGAAGAAGAAGAGAGCTCAGGTGATTCGGTGGAGGATGAAGAGAACGGGCGGCGAAGAGGCATGCGAGGAGGAGGGCGCGTACTGGTACTACCCGTAATAGCATCATGGTTACGATGATGTTGAAAAGCAAGGAGACGAGGCAGCCAAGGGAGATGGTGGGGTGAAGAGCAGAGAAATTGGAGGTGGCCAACACCAACACCACCGCCGGTGCCGGTACCGGTGAGGGTCTTGGCTTTGAAGAGGAGGTTGGCCGCTGCAAATGTTGGGGTGATGCTACTCGACGACATTATCTTTTCCTTTCGGTTTTACTTACTTTATTTTGTTTGTTTCGTGTCATTTACTCCCTTACATATATATAATTGCAGGGAGAAACGGAATTACAAATTTAAAATCAAAACTCATTTATTTATTTATTTTATTTATTTATTTCTGAAGAAGAAGAAGACTAGTAGTACGTAAGTCAGCACTGCAGAAGATGTAAATTTCATCGTATATCATTCCAAATTGGAATGTATTGAATCACTCACCAGTGTATGGCATGACAAAGAAAAGACCATGTAATGGAATAGTACTAACGAGTCGCCACAAATATATAGCCAAATTTTGATGTCTGAAATCTACATCACCATTTTAAATTTTCATAACATGACAATAAAACACAGAAAATAAATAAATTAAAATCCAGTTCCACTCCTTCTGCAAAAGGATGCCATAATAATTCTTGAATTTTTATGTAAAGAAAAAGCTCATTCCAGCCCTAAACCCACCCCCAAGGAGAGGAGAAGAGAAGGGAATAGATGAGATGTGAGGAGTGTTTGTGTTTGTGTCTGTGTGTGTTTTTTCTTCATTCTTCTGCAGCACTAGCAGCACTTAAGTCCACACTCAGGTCAAGAACCTTCCCAGTAATGAGGGTGTACATGTTGAGTACATCCACCACAGTCGACTCAAAATGTGTTGTAGCATCATAACTCTGCGGAGTAAATATATACAAAGCAACCTGGTAAGTCTCAATCCATACCTATACATATATTTACTATTCAAATATAATATATCTATAACTCACTGTTGATATAAAGCAATTGTCCAGTGTGGGTTCATTGACTGGTTCATATCTATCATAAATATCGAAAAATATCTCGTCCACAGGCCCAAGAAGATCAATTCCAGGTTTCAGCTCAGACTCAGGATTATCTGTCTCCGCGTCAGTTGACACAAATGCAATAAATTTTCCTTTTGGAGCAACATTGTGAGAGTAAGAACAACAAAAAAGATACCTGCCCATTCACAAAAACTCCCAAACATTAGTCTCCTTAAGTAAACGAAGTCCTTTCACTATCACTATTAAAATTACATGCCCATGTCATCTTTCCAAAACTTCAATGAATTTACCAACAAAGCTAATCTAAAAACACACATGGGGAATAGATTAGAAAAGAAACGAGTAAATGTGGCTTGGCATGTGTTATGGCGACATTGAGCAGGGGATATTCTACTCGGGATTGTCTTTGGAAAAATGAGTAGAATATCCCTTCCATTTGAGAAAAATTATCAGTCCCATTGAATCATAACTTAAAGATGAATTGTGATGATAGGCAACACCAAATTAGATTAGCTAATTCTTCTTAGGAACATTATATGAAAACTCACATGTCAGATTGGCGACCCAACTGCTTCTGTGGCAAGATAACCTGGACCGAGTGAGAATCATTGGTGTTTGGTATTGGATGGCTCATGATGGCAATTGCCCTGGCAACCTTACCAACCTTTCTAACCTGTAAAATGTAATAACATTTAATTAATTTCATCTGCCTTCACTTACCCACATCACATACTTTTTTTGGAAAAAAAAAATAAATGAAAAGAAATTAGGCTTGGGCCCCTTGGCTCAAGCATCACAAAAAATAAACCCTCTAGGTGAGACTATTATTACCTTGTTTTGCAAATATGATGGATCACACACAACCTTTTTGCATTTAGCAGTTTCACCTTCAGATGTGACCCCAACAACTTTACCCTCCTCATTGAACTCAACCTGACATCATACAAGACTAAGCACCAAGCAACATGCAAATGAAATTAAGAATGAAGAGTAAATACCTTGCACTCGGGCTTATTCAACATATATGTCCCTCCATAAACTGCACTAAGTCGTGCAAATGCCTGCATTTATCATAGTAAATAATTTAGACATATAGAGAGACTAGTTGATTCATCCAACTATACATGAGTGCATATAGATGGATAGAGTACAAACAGAGAAAGATAGAGACCTGAGGAAGCTCTCCAAGTCCATATAAAGGATATATATAAGGTGATCCGCCTTGAAAACGTGCAAGAGACTCAGCATAAAGCTATGACATAATCAAGAATTGCAAGTTCAGTTGCATGAAGAGATCAAATAATTCAGCAGCAGGAACTTAAAACCAAGGGAGCAAGTGGACTATGAAGCTAACAAAATTGTATTTGTACCTTCATTCTTTTCACTGTATCCAGTGCAGGTTCATTTAGGTAACGGTCATCCCTTTGAAGAGCCAATGCATGACCAATAAAGTCCACTGTATTGTCGTCAAGACCATATTTCCTAACAAAACATCAGATGTCTAATAAGAAAATTGGTCCCCCACAATTAAAATATTTACTTTTTACCATATATGTTATCAAGAGAGAAACCAATTGAGATCATGATCTTCGGTTCACATCAATTTATTGAAGACATGTAGAAAGTAAAACAAGTGCAACCATAAAAGATAAAAAGATATCATCAAATCTTCATTCCTTTCATCGCCAGTTAGGAATAGCACTGACCTTTAATGTAAAATCAATAACAGCAAGTTTAATAATAATTTTCAGTAGAGGCTATCTCAGTTGGTTGGGACTGAGATGAGTGAGTGTGTGTGTGTGTGTGTGTGTTTGTGGGGAGAGGGGGGCTTGTGTGTGCAAGTCTCATCATGCTTTTTATATTTGGCTCTAGGATGAACCTTACTGGTTTTGTTTTCCTTATTATTTTGAGTAATATACATGCAAATGGATGATGCAAGAGACACACATGCAGAGAATCATTTTTTTATATTATTTTTTAATCAACTCAACCCTAAAATATATTGCAAAGTGAATACTCTTCCAGAAATATTTTCATACAATATCGGATTACCAATAGTCCTAAGAACGTGGATCAAAGGATAATTCAAAGTTACATTCGCCAGCAGTATGACAAAAGCACTTACGCTATCAGTTCTCTAGTTGTCACTCTTGTTAAGTCCATTCCATCATGCGTCTTGGGGTCCTTTTCATCATAGTCTTGAACATATATGAAGAACTTGCGAGCACGGCGTTTCTCAAATATACCCATAAGGGGAGATTTCAAAGCCTCCATGTCTGTTGCTGGAACTTTGTGAATCTATTACAAAAAAGTTCCGAGATAGTCCTTTATAGTTGATAACAGGAAATATAAGTCAAAGGAAGGAATGTTTCCATAAATCAAGACCAATATACCTTTCCTTTATTATAAACAAAGCTCCCATCAACTGCTTTAAAGTACAAGTACTTGGTGACATCTGTATGAATCAGGACACGAACTAGAGTTCCATTTGCCATCATAAACTAGACAGAGAAATAAGGGCAGCCAACATGTTAGCAAAGAAGCACAATTATCGACCAATCACAATTTACAAGCAAAAATATTAAGGCATATGTACTTGCAAGTTGCACAAATAACGCATCCATATGAACTTACCTTTGGGATCATGTCTACATTGTAATCCCTACTAGAACCCAAATGGGCCGGTGGCTTATCATTGCCCCTGAACCTCTTCCACAGCTGTAAATTAAAAATTATAGAAATCAAGTACAATTAGTTTTGTATTTAGTAGTAATACTTCTGCTTTCATCTACTAATAAATTGATACCAACAGAAAAAATGCTTTGTAGTGACATACTATATAAGAATTTAACAAATTATATATAAATATATATTTTTTAAAATAAAAAAAAAAAAAAAAAACCTGAATAAGATTAAGAGAGGTAGATTCGCCTCCGTAGTAATCATTCCTATCCATGTGGAGGACCTATTTCACAAAGCAGGAACATCAATACAAACGCAATTAGAAGTTGGCAAACAACAATATCATATGTGAGAAAATATAATCTACTGCTGATTAAAATACTTCAGTTCGAGTCTTTATTTTATATCAGTTTTAAGTTATAACAGACCAACAGCAGGGCCATTTGCAGTCTAACGAAATCGGCCATGGTTTCATACTTGTTTGCTTAACGAAATCGCCTAATCTCTAAAACCCATCTTAGTATAATGACATTTTCATTATAGTAGTAAAGCAGATAAAAGGTAGAATTTGGCTAAGTGAATTTTATTGTAAGATCAAGTCATGAATGTAAAGGAGTATCCAGATCGGTATAATTGACCTCAAAAAAGCAAATTGAGTAGTCGAATCAAATCGAGCAACAAAATCAGTCCATGGATCCGTCAATCGCAAAATGAATAGAAGCCTAATATGAATTTAAAAGTAATAAAGAAGAAGAAGAATAAGAAGAAGTGAAACCTTGAGGCCGTCAACGGAGAGAAGACCGCTGAGGATGCACTCCTTGAGACCCGTGCCTAAGACGATGACGTCATATTCTTCATCCATGGGTTCGGATGGGATCGCAGGTAGAGTGTGTTTTTAGGGTTTTGATATTCGTGTTTCGTCTATTGACTGTCTTCTTCTGTTATATCATATGCAACATATATAAGTGGGGGTGGTGATGATGAAGATGATTATGCCATTGCCTCGCCGAGTTGTTATTTTTATTTTATAATAAGTTATTAAACCAAAAAACTAAAAAAATAAGAAAATAAATATGCGATGCGATGCCTTGCCTATCTTCCCTTCCAAGAAAACGTTGATGCTCTCCTCTCCTCTCTACTTATACTAATACTACTTTTTTTTTTTTTTGATTGATATACTAATATTACTTAAAAGTTAAACGAGACACCTATATTAGATATTTTTTTATTTTATTTAAAAGTGATACAATTAATAATTGAAAAAAAAAATATTATTAGTTATTAGATGAAATTATTATTATGTATATCTAAATAGTATAATTTATAATTTTGACGATTAAAGTAAATACTGGGACATTGTTGGTCCCAATATTATGCAACTTGTCACTGAATTCTTTGAGACCGAAAGCTTACCACCTGGCCTGAATAATACACATCTAGTTTTAATTCCAAAAAAGAAGCAGTTCTCTACTATGGGTGATTTGCGTCCCATCGCTCTCTACAATGTTGCTTATAAAATTCTCTCAAAGGTTCTTGCTAATAGAATGAGAGACTTGATTGATCCTGTTATCTCACCTACCCAAAGTGCTTTTATTCCTGGTAAGCTTATATCTGATAATATTATGGTTGCTTTTGAAATTATGCACTACCTCAAACGGAAGACTAAGGGGAAGAAGAGGTTCATGGCTATGAAGCTCGACATGAACAAGGCATATGATCGTGTGGAGTAGAATTATCTACGTGCAGTTATGCACCGGATGGAGTTTGCTGGTAAATGGATTAATCTTGTTATGAAATGTGTTACCTTTGTACGCTATTCCATTATACATAATAGTCATATTATGGGGCCGGTTACCCCATCACGAGGAATTCGTCAAGGTGACCCACTATCAACTTATATGTTTATCATTTGTGCTGAAGGCTTCTCTTCTCTGATCAGAAAGTTTGAAGATGACCAAATTATACGTGGCTGTCGTGTGGCTAATGGAGCTCCCTCTATTACACATATGCTTTTTGCTGATGATAGTTATCTTTTTTGCCAAGCATCTACCGTCGTGGCTGTCAGTGTGAAACAACTCCTTCACTCTTTTGAAATTGCCTCTGGGCAAAAGGTGAATGCTACAAAGTCTTCCATATTTTTCAGCCCCAATACCGAAGTAACCCAACGACATCAAATTTGTACAACTCTGGGCATGCCTGAAGCTACTGATGGCTCTCTTTATCTAGGCCTGCCTAACATAATTGTTAGGAAAAAAACTGTCATTCTTGGCTTTCTCATAAACAAAGTTATCAACCGGATCAACAGCTGGAGTGGCAGATTTCTTTCCCGTGCTGGTAAAGAAATTCTCCTAAAAATTGTTCTCCAGTCCCTACCAACTTATGTGATGAGTGTTTTTCTTATTCCTCTCGAAACTTGTCAAGAAATAGAGAAGATTATGGCTAATTTCTGGTGGAAAACATCGAGTGCCAAAAGGGAATGGTATTATTTGGATGTCTTGAGATTGCATGGCTACACACAAAGATTCAGGTGGTATGGGATTTCGTCATCTTCATGACTTCAATCTTGCGATATTGGCTAAACAAGGATGACGGTTGTTATGCGCTCCAACCTCTCTTGCAAGCCGTTTGTACAAGGCTAAGTATTACTCCAACACTGACTTTCTCAATGCGGAGTTAGGCAACAATCCTAGCTTTGTATGGAGAAGCATCTGGAGTGCCCAAAATCTTGTCAAACTTGGTATTAGAAGAACTATCGGTTCAGGAAGGACAACCACCATATTGAAGCATCCATGGCATCCTGACCCTGATAACCCGTATGTCACTTCTTCTAAGCATGGCCTTGCTAACCAAATGATCAATTCTCTCTTTGAAACGCATTGTAATGTCTGGGATATCTCTCTTGTCAAGGATATGTTCAAACAACGCGATGCAGAGTTGATCATTGGCATCCCCTTAAGCTCTTCATTTGTCGAAGACTGCTGGTCTTGGACTGGCGAAAGATCTGGTGAGTTCTCTGTTAAAAGTGCTTATGATATGTTGCAGAATCAAAAACATGGTCGTCACGGTGCAAATAATTCAGGGTTCTGGCATAAGCTATGGCATCTTAAAATACCACCCAAGGTGAAGAATTTCATGTGGAGAGCTGTGACAAATACTCTACCTACTTGCCTCCAATTGTATGCCAAACATGTTGACATATCTCCCAAGTGCCATGTTTGCCATCTCAGTGCAGAAACTGTCTCCCACATATTTTTGAGTTGCACTCTTGCAACCGGCTGCTGGGACAAAGCCAAGTTGTTTGCTCTGTTTGACTCCACAACAACGATTGGCCACTGGCTTGACCATTTGTTCAAGAATTATGATGAAGACGTCTATTGTCGTGCTATAATGGTTTGTTGGGCTATATGGAAGGCACGCAACACACTGGTTTGGGATAACAATATCTCTTCTCCAACACAAGTTCTCACATCAGCATGGACCACACTCGACCATTGGCGCAAAGCTCAAGATAAAAACTGTTTATTATCCTTGTCTCTACAACATAAGGATAATAACATTGAGCGATGGATTAAACCTGATTTAAATACGATCAAGATCAATGTTGATGGAGCTCTTTTTGAGAAAGAGAATGCATATGGATTTGGTGTTATTGCGCGTGACTCAACTGGGCATCTTATTGATTTAACTGCCAAATATCAAGGTGGCTCTTATGCAGCTGAAGTTATTGAGGCTCTTGGCATTAAGGAGGCACTCAGTTGGATAAAAGGCAAAGGATGGAGTAAGGTAGAAGTGGAGACTGACAGCATGGTTACGATTCAAGTAATCTTTAGTAAACAACAAATGACTTCTGTTTTTGGTTTGATTATTAATGATTATAAAATTTTACTGTCAGCTTTACACAATGTTAGTCTTCGTTTTGTTAGACGATCAACTAATCGAGTCGCTCACTTTGTAGCTAGGCGGTCTCGGTTTTTCTCTGATTGTAGCATTCATCGGAATATTGTTCTTGATGATCTTCAAACCTTCTTGAATGATGAATGCTAAATTTCAATAAAGTTGATATTTCATGTTCAAAAAGAAAGTAAATATTGGATGCAATATATTAGTGTTTAAAAAAACTTGATAATAATAATAATTCTTAAGTTTTGATATTTTAAAGAAAACATTGTACAAAATTTGCAAAACATAAAGAAAACATTGTAAATATAGTTTTTAAAATTAAAGGGGAAGAATTCTTAAATAAAATTTTAAGAAAAAATAACTAAAAGAAAATATTATGAAGTTAATTTTAATAATTTATAACCCAGTGAATAAAATTAAATATTATTGTAATAAATATCAAATAAAATTAATAATTACCGATCTTCTAATTGTACAATAATTATTTAGATAAAATAATTAATTACAGTAAAACTCTCTTAAATTTAGAAAATTGTAGAGAAAATAAATAAATAAATTTATTTCTCTTCATTTTTAATTCATACGAATAAAAGAGCTATAAACGATTACAATAATAAAAGATTTGTCACCACTCATAAGTTTAGGAGTATTCAATTCAATTTAATTAAAGTGCGAATTGGATTGGAAAATGGAATTGGATTGGAAAATTCAAAATCCAATCCAATTCAATCCAATCCGCACGATCCAATCTAATCTAATCTGCAAAGTGCGGATTGGATTGGAAAATTCAAAATCTGCCACTTGTACGAATTGGATGTTGATTGACATATAAAAGTAACCGATCCAATCCAATCCACGGATGTTTAAAAAAAAATTAAAAAATATGTACAAATAATATTTTAATTTAAAGAAAATAGTAATTTAAAAGTCTAATACATATAATACAATTATATTTCAAAACCTAATAGATTGAATGTATATTCTATTCTTATATATAATTTTTTTTCTACATACAATTTAAAAAAAAATTAATTTTTTTATACATACAATTTTTTTTCTTCCTTTGAATTTGTTATTTGCTATTTTATTTATTTTAATGTATTGTTGGAAACGTAAAATATCTATAGTTTATTTTATTTTGTTGCTAGTCATGTGAAAAAAAATATTTTTTTTGATAAATATTAAATCATTTAATATTAAAAAATAATAAATCTAAAATAACCGATCCAATCTGCACTTTTGCGGATTGGATTGGATTTGAGCTATTGTGCGGATTGGATTGGATCCAAAAAATAAAATCTACACTTAATGTGAATCGAATGTACTATGAGCAAAATAATGCAAATTGGATTGGATGAACACCCTCCTCCAAAAGCACATAAAAAATAATCGGCAGCTTCACCCTTCACGAATCTTTGCTACAATAATAAAATGCATATTGAAAGGCCATACAAAAATAATATGATATTCACAGAAGTACCGAAATTAGTTTCGAACACAATACCAATATTAAAAAACATTAAGTGAAACAAACACTAAAAAAATAATGAAGCTTTGTATATTGTTAATAGCTTAAATAAATTTATTACATATCATATCATATTGTGAGATGATGAATTGTTGTTTTGAATTGAAAAAAAAAGGACAAGATTCTGAGTGTATAAGCTTGGAGATCAGTTGGTGATTGAATTAAGGTACCAGTAGATAGTGTTCTATGGTGATGATGTGTTTTCACATCAAAAAGTTACAAACTCATCATTCTTATTCTTCTACTTTGAATTTCAATAGCTTGTTGGAATTGAGCTTGTTCTTCTAATTTCTTTCTCCATAAACATGTCTTCACTCTGGAGAATTAACACACATGGGCCTAAAATACATAATCATAATTTCTTAAATTATAATCACTATAAAATTAAACATACTTTTTTAGTGTTATCTTTTACTAACCTAGTTAAAGATCGAAAGGGTCTTTAGAATCAAGTCCAGTTGGAGTACTACATAGTGAAATATTTCCTCTGTCATAGCTTGAAACATCTTCTCTCTAAAAAGTACTATCAACTAGAATAGTCAAATAAATTTGTCTAAATGGTGAGTTCACACCATATATACCATCAATATATATAAATGAATATCACATAATGCAAAAACAGTCAGCCTGGTATTCTACTTCTACAGTACGTTCCATATCTTGCTCATATACACAACAAAAGACCAAAGAACAAGTTAATCTTTGTAGCTATTTTCCACTTCCCAAGTTATTTATAGCAACAACTTGCTATTAAGAATACATATGACAATTAAAAATGTAAAAAATGAGCATAAGCTCCTAAATGGACTATTAAAATCCAAATAACAAATTGAAATCTAATCACAAAAAAAAAATAATAAATACCTCTAACAATTTTTCTTCTGCAACCATAAAAGGCAAAAGGAATGATGGCTAAGAACAATCCAAATAATATATATATATATATACTAGGTGAATGTACGTGCCGAGCCACGTATTGCTAGTTTTATTTAAGATTTTGGTCTTTTTAAGATTTTGAATGTATTTTATTTTTAAAGATTACAAATTTTTTGTTTGAAAAAATTAAATATTTATATTTGAAATATTATTTAATAATGTATTAAAAATAATATTAGTGTAATTATAAAATTTTAAATAAATTTATTATTAGAGTAGTAGATTATTCTATTTAGTTCTTTTTTTAACATAGCATGTAATGTAAGTTTATATCTATAAATATTCTGTAAAGTGTTAATATTATATGAACATCTCGATTTATAAAGCTAAAAAGTGGGTCAATGACAGAAGTGGTATATCTGCAATCACACAAAAATAGAAGTGGTATTTCTGCTTCCTATACTTATCCAGAGAAAACATTAGATAATGTGAGGTTAACTTTAATATATAAATATTTTTTTTAAAAAAAATAAAATAAAAAAAATATTAATATTCTCCCAAGATAGGTTTGTTAGAGAGATATGTGGCTAAGATGATTTTTTTAATTTAAAAAGAGATTATTAATATTTAAAAGATTGTTTAATTTTTTGGGTTTAATTATTGGGTTTATTTGTTAACGTAATATTCTCCCAAGATAGGTTTGTTAGAGAGATATGTGGCTAAGATGATTTTTTTAATTTAAAAAGAGATTATTAATATTTAAAAGATTGTTTAATTTTTTGGGTTTAATTATTGGGTTTATTTGTTAACGGGAGATCAAACCTAATCGTTAAATTTAACAGAATATTCTTTTATTTTTAAGTATATTCTGTTAAACCAAGAATTGCCGTTAGATAGGCACTTTTAATATATAAAGATATTTTCTTTTTTTTCATATGACCGATTCTTTTTTCTTTATTATTATATATTTTTATATAATAAAATTAAAATAAAAAAAAATAGTTCAACAATGACATTTAAAAATAAATATAAAGTTATTTATAAATTAGTGAAGGTATTTAGTTAATGACATAAGTGTAATAAAATGATAATATTATGACTAACTATTAAGTAAAAAAGGACATTGTTTAAAGATGAATAAGATAAAATATTTTAATCACTCCTAATTTTTAAATATGTTGCATTCAAAACTACAGTATTACAATTGAATTGCCCAATTAGAACAAACTAAGAATTTTTTTAAATTCCCCACCTTAGAAAAATCCTATAAACATATATCTTTTCTTGAGAATGATGAGATCACATGGGTTGTTGTCTAAATTTAAAAAAATAATAATAAAAAACACAAATGAAAACATGTATTAAAAGATGAGTCAACTTTTCATTATAAAATTTAAATAAAAAATAAAAATTGTCACAAAATTAACATGCTCAATCAAATCAACAAATAAAGTGTCTGTCTTTACTCATTTATTTAAAATAAATATATATATTAAAAGTGACTATCTAACCCTAATTATTGGTTTATCGTTATTATTTTATAACAGGAAGAGAAAAGTAATAGCTAATTAAATATTTTCAATCCTTAGGTTAACTTCTATTAAACGTTAAAAAAATATAAATTAAAAATACAAAACAATAATCAAACTATGAAATTAAAATGGTATCCCCTCCCGTGAAAATCAAAACTAAAACCTAATCAAACTATGAAATCAAAATAACCTAATCAAACTATGAAATCAAAATGTTATCTCCTCCCGTAGAAATTGAAACTAAAACCTAATTTGTTAGTAAAAAAAGAACTGAAACTCCAATCTCAAAGTTGAAAGAATATATAGTAGCGATAATATTTAAGACGGAATGGTCTGCCAAAACCCAAATTAAAGACAACAAAACAATTCGCACATGCGAATAATGAATAAAATAGAGCTTGCGAAGATGTTGATGGAGTTTGATCACCGTATCCAGCAACATTTCGATAATCAGATAAAGACAATAAAATTGCATCTTAAAGAGAAATTAAATGTTATAGTTGAGTGTTACTCAGCTTAGGCACTATCTACTTTGTCGGAGGTTGATAACCACAACGATGACCCTGTCGAACTAGTATGTATAAAAGAATATATTTTTTCTTGGAAAGGAAGAGTCACGCGAGCTCTTGTCCATTTTTCTAAATAGATAAAAAAAATACAAATAAGAACATGTATTAAATGGTATTTTAATTTTTCATTATCAATTTTAAGTAAAAAAAAGAAAGAAAAACTATCACAAAAGTTGTTGAGATCGATGATCACCTTTGCAATCGAGATTGAATACTAAGAATCAATGCAAAAGAACAAAACTAACAGCATACAATGCTGTAGCAATGTTGCAGCAGTACTGGTACAAAAACCAGCTAAGAACTAATGAACAAAAAATAAGAACAGTTTGAATAATCTGAATTGTTTTATTTGATCTTGGAGAGAATTACAATGAGAGAGAATGTACAAGGCTTAATCACACCAAAGAATTAAAAATCTAACTATTTATACAATCTGAACTGAAAGGCAAAGAATACAAAGATTACAACTAAAAACAGTTAACAAAATTAACTGTAATAATCGACCAACAACCTTGACCAACTAACTCCTAATTACACGTGTGAATTAGTTGACATGAGATAGATCATAAACAACAAATCCTCCTTGATCTGAACAAGGTTTAATCACAACCTGCAATGTGAAGTAAATCGAGGCAGTGTTTGAACTTGACATGAGTCACTGCCTTGGTGAACATATCTGCAGGGTTGTGGTTGGTATGAATTTTCTGAACTTGAACTTCTTTGCTTGAGATTACATCCCTAATGAAGTGCATCTTAATGTCAATATGTTTTGATCTCTCATGAAACATAAGGTTCTTCATTAGGTGAAGTGCACTCTGGTTATCACAGAATTCAGTGACATTTTTAGTCTCGAATCCCATCTCTTTAGCTAGACCCTTCAGCCATATTGCTTCTTTGATTGCCTCAGTAGCAGCCATGTACTCAGCTTCTGTTGAGGACAATGCTACAACCTTTTGAAGATTTGCCTTCCAACTCACACATCCTCCTTGCATTGTGAAAACATAACCTGTAATAGATCTTCTTGTGTCTATGCAACCTGCATAGTCTGAATCAACATAGCCTGAAACTTGAATTTCTGAATTGTAGCTTTTGCTGTAGGTGAGGCCTAGGTCAAGAGTGCCTCTGATGTATCTCATAATCCATTTTAGGGCATCTCAATGTTTCTCTCCAGGGTCTACAATGAATTTGCTTACAATGCTCATTGCATATGCTATGTCTGGCCTTGTACAGACCATATCATACATTAAACTTCCAACCCCACTGGCATATGGAATTGAATCCATTAGCTCTCTGTCTTGCTCTGTTTTGGGTGCTTGATCTTTAGACAATTTGAAGTGTGCAACTAATGGAGTTGACACAGGTTTTGAGCTATCCATATTGAACTTCTACAGTACCTTTCTAAGGTAGTTTCCTTGTGTCAAAGTCAAGGACTCAGGTCTATTTCTTCTTATTTCAATTCCTAGGATTTTCTTAGCCTTTCCTAGGTCTTTCATCTCAAATTCTGAGTTTAGAAGTGCCTTCATTTCTTTGATTTCACTCTTGCTTTTCCCTATCAACAGAATGTCATCGACATAGAGGAGAAGAAAGAGTGTATCATTGAAATATACACAAGGGTCATAGGCACTTTTGGTGAAGCCACTTTTCATCATGAAGTCATCAAACCTGAGATTCCATTGCCTAGGAGCTTGTTTCAACCCATACAAGGACTTCTGTAGCAAGCATACTTTGTCCTTGTCCTCATCAAAACCTTCTGGCATCTTCATGTAGATGGTTTCTTCTAATTTTCCGTGGAGAAAGGCGGTCTTCACATCCATTTGCTCGATTTCTAGATCTTCAGATGCTGCTTTGGCCATTATTGCTCTAATTGAGGTCTGTTTCACAACAGGAGAGAAAATTTCATTGAAGTCTACCCCTTCTCTTTGAGTAAAACCCTTTGCCACAAGTCTAGCCTTATATCTCTTGCAATCAGCACTTGATAGACCCTCATTTTCTCTGAAAATCCATTTACAACTAATCAGTTTACACCCTTCTGGTTTTCTGACAACAGTCCATGTTTTATTCTTCAACAGAGACTGTTTCTCTTCATCAATAGCCTGCAACCACTTATCTTTGTTCTTGTATTTATGGCCTCATCATAGGTTGTAGGTTCTGCATTCTCTATTTCACTGGCTATAGTTAGAGCATATGCAGTGTAGTCTACAAATCCAAACCTAGCTGGTGCCCTTGATTCCCTTCTCATTCTATCTCTGGCAAGTTGATAGGTATCAAGTGAGCTATCTTGGGGCTGATCAGTCTCTTCTTCATGTTCCTGATCAGTATTTTCACTTGTTTTTGCATCAGTTCTGACTTCAACATGGACCTATCTAGCCTCAATGCTAGTCTCAGCTTTGTCTTCTAGTTTCATGGCCATTACCTTCTCATTAAAAATTACATCCCTGCTCACTATGCATTTCTTGAAACCATCTTCTAAACACCAGAGTTTATACCCTTTAACCCCATCAGGGTACCCAAGAAACATGCACTTAATTGCTCTAGGCTGCAACTTATCTTGTTTGACATGCACATATCCAATGCATCCAAATACTCTCAGATTCTCTAGAGTAGGAACCTGGCATGTCCACATCTCTTGAGGAGTTTTAAACTCAATTGCAGCAGATGGACTCCTGTTCACCAAATAGCAAGTTGTTTTAACAGCTTCTCCCCAAAACTTTCTTTCCAAACCAGCACCCTTCAGCATGCATCTAACTCGTTCAATAAGAGTTCTATTCATCCTCTCAGCCAAGATATTTTGCTGTGGTGTCCTTGGTGCAGATTTGTGTCTCCCAATACCAGTTTCTCTGCAATAGTTTGAGAATTGTGTGGAGCAAAATTCTAAACCATTGTCTGTTCTCAGCTTCTTAATTTTCTTGCCAGATTGGTTTTCAACTAATGTTTTCCATTCCTTAAAAGTTTTGAAGGCCTCATCTTTGGTTTTGAGCAAGTGCACCCAAACCTTTCTTGAGTAATCATCCACAATACTCAGAAAATAGCTCGACCCTCCCAAACTTGTCACCTTTGATGGACCCCACAGATCTGAATGTATGTACCCAAGTGGTTCCTTAGTGGTGTGTTTGCCAGTGCTGAATTTTTGTCTACAACATTTACCATAAACACATTCTTCACAAAAATCAAGCTTACCACCAAGTTTACCCTTAAGAATTCCTTGCTTTTCTAATTCCAATAGACCCATTTGACTTACATGGCCCAGCCTTAGATGCCATAATTTAGTTTGGTCAATATCTTGATTAGATGAAACTGTGTTGACACAGCCAGAAGCAGTTTCACCAATCATGATAAAAAGCCCATTTCTAAATTCACCTTTGATAACTGTTTTGGAATTCTTCAAGACTTTAAGAAACTTGTCATCAATTACAACTTTACAACCAGTTTCAGTTAGTACACCAATTGACAATAAGTTCCTTTTGAGGTCTGGTACATACCTGACATTCTGAATCCTTCTCTTGACTCCATCATGCATTTTGAGCATGATTGATCCAGTACCATGTATTCGACAAGCCCTGTTGTCTCCAAGAAAAACTGTTCCTCCCTTTCTTTCTTCAAGATCATTGAACAATTCCTTGATTGGACACATGTGAAATGAGCATCCGAAATCAAGAACCCATTCGTGACCAGAATCTGCATTAGAGGCCACCAACACATCTGCAGATTCATAGCCATCTGCTACAACACCAACTTCTCCTTTCTCCTTGTTCTTCCTGCTTTCTTTCTTGAGTTTGGCCTTTAGAGCCAAGAATTCATCTCGAAAATGGCTTTCCTTTTTACAGTAAAAGCACTTCTTGTCTGTAGTTCCTCTTGAGTCATCCTTTGACTTGGTTTTCTGGTTTCCCTTGTAGCCTCCTTTCTGGTTCTTGAAGTCTTTCTTTTGTGTCTTTCCTTTAGCAAACAGACCCTCCATTTTCACCTTGATTGCCCTCTATTTTCTTCTGGATTTCTTTGGAATTCAAAGCAGCCTTGACTTCAGACATTGTTAGAGTTTCTTTGCCATAGAGCATTGTATCAACAAAATGCTCATTGGATCTTGGTAAAGAACTTAACAGTATAATTGTCAGATCCTCCTCCTCCTGTTTCACTCCAATGTTGCAGAGATCAAGAGTGATTTTGTTAAACTCATCTAGGTGATTCCTCAAATCTTTCCCCTCATCCATTCTAAGAGTGTACATTCTCTTCTTCAAATATAGTTTATTGGCCAGGGACTTCTTTAAGTATATGTAACCGTGTTTGTTCCATAAACCTATAGCCTTGTCTTCACTAGATACCTCCCTTAGGACTTCATCACCTAGACTGAGAAGAATGGAACTATGTGCCTTGGTTTCAATCTCATTCTTCTTCTTCTCATCTTCAATTTCTTTGAGACTCTCTTCATCAATTGCTTCTGAAATTCCATTGTGGACAAGCAATGCCTTCATCTTGATCCTCCATAACCCAAAGTCATTAGCTCCATTGAACTTGTCGATTTCAAATCTTGCTGGAGCCATCTTCTTGAAGTTTCTTGATGTCCTCGAGTTTCAATCTTGATTGAGCTAAACACCTTGCTCTGATACCACTTGTTGTGATCGATGATCACCTTTGCAATCAAGATTGAATACTAAGAATCAATGCAAAAGAACAAAACTAACAGCATATAATGTTGTAGCAATGTTGCAGCAATACTGGTACAAAAACCAGTTAAGAACTAATGAACAAAAAAACAGTTTGAATAATCTGAATTGTTTTATTTGATCTTGGAGAGAATTACAATGAGAGAGAGAATGTACAAGGCTTAATCACACCAAAGAATTAGAAATCTAACTATTTATACAATCTGAACTGAAATGCAAAGAATACAAAGATTACAACTAAAAACAGTTAACAGAATTAACTGTAATAACAGACCAACAACCTCGACCAACTAACTCCTAATTGCACATGTGAATTAGTTGACATGAGACAAATCATAAACAACAAAAGTGATATGCCCAATTAAATCAACAATTTTTACAAACTTAAAATATAATAAATTTGGTTAGAATAAATGTTGAACGGCCAGGTTTTTACAAAATGGAACAATTATTTTTTAATAAAAAATACAGTACCAAATGTAATTTACCCATATATTATTTACTTATTTTATTTACTAAATATAAGACATTAATACACTAGAGATGGTCTAACGGTGGGGTTTCTTCTAGTAATTAAAAAGCATATTTCTTACTTTTTTTTTTTGCTAAATTTGAGGCGCATGCATTTGTTTGCACTTAATGATATAACTGATCTGATTCGTTCAGATTTAAACCTATTAATATCATTTGTTTTTATTTTTTTGAACCACTGTTTTGCACTTAATTCATCTGATTCGGTCAGATGTGTGTTTGGTTCTTAAAATTTTTAAGATGTAATACTTTCCATTTTTTTATTTCTTTATGAAAAGTCACGCTCATAATTCTTCTTTCACCTCATTTATATATGTATATAATACTATAAATTATAAAGGGGAATTGCTTCATATACTATTTTTTTTAACTTTTTTTTTTCAAATTTACGGTTTGGATTTCTAAAGTGGTTGCAGCGCTAGTTGCAATAGGGGTTTCTATACGATTTTTTTGTTGCAATTTAGGTTGCAGCGCTAGTTGTAATAGGGGTTTCTATGTAGAATTTCGTAAAAATGCAAAAAAATAAGTTTGAAGTGTAAAAATAAAAAGGCCCAATTATAAATAAACTATGATTGATTGGACCACTCAGCAAAACATAACAAAAGAAAATTATTTTATATGACATGTGTTATTAAATAGTAAAAAGATAAGATAAAAAAACATTATTCTATAAAGTTAATTGCGGCAAAATCTCTAATACTTTTATTTTGCTTGCATTTAAACCTCAAAACTCAAATTTAAGTGGTAAAACTTCCAAAACTCGCGTTTTGTTAACAATTAACCATTTCCATCCATTTTCATCTGTCAACTGTCAGGTTGGTTGTATCCACGTGTACACATTTTACATGAGGCATGTTGCTGAGTGCTCTTTTAACAGGCATCACTTTTGCTAAAATTTTGCTAGAAAAATGCTGCAGCAGGCGGAGGTTCTCCAACTCAACGAGAAATTCTTTTGTGCTCTAAAGAAATGCTGCAGTAAAATTCAATAAAAAATTAGCAAAACCTCTAAACTCCCAAATCACCCCCAAAGCTCCAAATTGTGCTCCAAAAACACCTGAAACATCAAACCAATTGTAAAATCCACCCAAACACTTAAAATAAAAATGAACATAAAATAAAAATGAAGAAAAATGAAGAAAATACTTTTTTTTATTCTTTTTTTTTCTATTTTTTTCTGTTTTTTTTTTCTTTTTTTCACAATTTTCTTTTTCTTTGTTTTTTTTCTTTTTTTTTCAAAAAAAAAATATTGACAATACTTGTTCTTCTTCCAACCTTGGGTTGCCTAAAAATGGGATTAACAACCCGAACACAAGGCAACCCAACCACCTTCCGCTTCATGCATCCTCCAAAGTAATTGAGGTCTTTATTCGATCGACCTCACCACCAAAATAATACTTTAGACGTTGCCTATTCACTTTAAATTCCCTTCCGAATTGCTCATTACAAACATCCACAGCTCCATGAGGATAAACTTTGGTTATGGTGAATGGGCCCGACCAACGAGACTTCAATTTACCCAGAAATAACTTCAACCGCGAGTAAAAAAGCAAAACTCGCTGCCTCTTCTCAAACACTCGAGGTTGAATTCTTTTGTCATGCTACTTCTTGGTATTTTCTTTATAGAGCTTAGCATTCTCATACGAAAACAACCTCATTTCCCCAAGCTCATTCAATTGTAACTTTCGAGCTTCCCCTGCTGCTTGGAGATCCATATTCAACTTCTTCATAGCCCAATAAGCATTGTGTTCCAATTCAACGGGAAAATGGCAAGCCTTACTATAAACTAAACGGTAAGGAGACATGCCCAAAGGAGTTTTGAAAGCAGTTCTATAGGCCTAAAGAGCATCATCCATCTGTTGAGACCAATCTTTTCTAGTAGGATTTACCACTTTCTCCAAAATTCCTTTGATTTCTCGATTGGAAATCTCCTCTTGGCCATTTGTTTGAGGATGGTAAGCCGTAGCTATCTTGTACTTCACACTATATTTAGCCAAAAGAGATGCCAAAACTTTGTTAACAAAATGTTTTCCCTCATCACTAATGAGAGCTCTTTGAGTCCCAAAACGAGTGAAGACATTCTTGTGTAGAAATTTCACACCACCTTAGAGTCATTGGTGGGACTTGTAATTGCTTCCACCCATTTTGACACATAATCTACAACCACCAAAATGAATAAATTTCCAAAGGATGGGGGAAAGGGTCCCATGAAATTGATGCCCCAGACATTAAACAACTCGACCTCGAGAATAACTTGCAAATGCATCTCATTTCGAGCTGAAATATTACCAATCCGTTGGCATCTGTCATACCGTCTAGCAAACTCATAAGCATCCTTGAACATGGAAGGCCAATAGTACCCCGATTGAAGTACTTTTGCAGCTGTTCTTTGGCCTTCAAAATGCCCTCCATAAGGCGATGAGTGACAATGCTCAAGAATGTTTTGAATCTCTTCTTGCGGCACACAACACCTTATTACACGATCAGCACACTGCTTATAAGAAAAGGTTCATCCCAATAATAAGACCTCACATCATGGAAGAACTTCTTGAGCGACTGCCCTTTTAAATCAGATGGAATCCTCCCACTCACTAGTAGTTTGCAAAATCAGCATACCAAGGAGTGGAGTCTTTTTTTACTAAGCTTGCCATCAATAATGCCTCATTTGGGAATATCTCTTTAATTGGCTGCTCAACTTCCTTTATCTCATCATCACCTTCTACTCTAGAAAGATGATCATCCACTTGATTCTCAGCTCCTTTTCTGTCACGAATCTCCAAATTAAATTCTTGAAGAAGCAACACCCAACGAATCAGTCTCAGTTTGGCATCCTTCTTGGCAATGAGATACTTGATTGCAGAATGATCTGTGTACACCACAACTTTGGTTCGAACAAGGTAAGCTCGAAACTTGTCAAAGGCAAAAACCACAGCCAATAACTCGTTCTCTGTAATATTTTAGTTCAATTTGGTGTCGGCTAATGTTCTGCTTGCATAATAAATTGAGTGAAACACCTTCTCTCTTCTTTGGCCAAGAACAGCACCTACTGCAAAATCACTAGCATCACACATTAGCTCAAAAGGAAGTGACCAATCGGGGGCTACGATAATGGGAGCGGATACAAGAGCCTTTTTCAAAGTTACAAAAGCTTCATGACACTCCTTGGTGAACTCAAAAGATCTATTCTGCTCAAGTAAAGAGCAAAGAGGCTTTGAGATTTTTGAGATATCTTTAATAAACCTCCTATAAAAACCCGCATGCCCCAAAAAACTTCGAATTCCTTTGACAGTAGTAGGAGGTGGCAGCTTCTCAACAACTTCAACTTTCGCTCTATCCACTTCAATGCCCTTGTTAGAAACTTTATGACCTAACACAATTCCTTCTTGAATCATGAAATGACATTTCTCCCAATTGAGAACTAAATTCGTGTCTTCACATCTTGCTAAAATTTTCTCCAAGTTAACTAAACAAGTGTCAAAAGACTCCCCAAATATTGAGAAGTCATCCATGAAGATCTCAAGAATGTTTTCTGCCATATCTGAAAAAATTGCCATCATACACCTTTGAAAAGTGGCGGGAGAATTGCATAAACCAAATGGCATCTCCGAAAGGCAAAGGTACCATATGGACAAGTGAATGTTGTTTTCTCTTGGTCTTTCGGAGCTATGGCAATTTGATTATAGCCAGAATACCCATCAAGGAAACAATAGAATTCATTTCCCGCCAAACACAAGCATTTGATCAATGAATGGCAGCGGGAAATGATCTTTCTGCATGACCTTGTTCAACTTTCGATAGTCCATACAAACACGCCAACCTGTCACTATTCTTGTGGGGATCAACTCATTGTTTTCATTAGCTACCACCGTGACTCCGCCCTTTTTTTGGAACACATTGAACTGGACTTACCCAAGAACTGTCTGAAATGGGGTAGACAATGCCTAGTCACTTGAAGTATGCTTATTTAGAAGATGGAGAGACCTTACCGGTAATTATTTCTGCTATGTTGGGTGCCCAAAAAGAACTCTTGTTAGTTGATGTTTTGAAGAAATACAAAAGAGCCATTGGTTGGACCATGGCAGACATCAAGGGTATAAGTCCTTCGATTTGCATGCATAAGATTCTGTTGGAAGATTGTTGCAACCATTCTGTGGGAGCAGCAACAACGACCCTAAAAACTTGTTGTGCTAAAATTAGATATATGCAAGTGCACGCAGTCACGAACAAGTAATACAATGATAAGTATCGAGTATCATCTCCACAAGGACTGTAAAAATAAAATTTCTATTGCAAAAGTTAATTACCAAGCAAAATGCCTAAGAACCAAAATGAAATGATTAATGAACCAACTAAATGAATAAGAAAATAAGTAAATTAACTCAAAAGTGGATGCAAGATGAAAATAAAAAATGAGTTGTGAGCTTTTGAAATGTGAAAGGTTTGAACTATTGAATCCCCCTATGTTTAGCAGAAACTGTGCGTTTTGCTGCAGCAAAATGTTAGCAAATCTTTAGCAAAAATCTCAAGTTAATAAGAACTCTAAAAAAGTGCACAAAACTCTTCCAAATTTTATGCAATCAATCCTTGGACCTGTTCAAACATATTCCTATGCCAATCAAGTTCAAGAATACCATTCACAAGCACAACTCTCAAGTGTTACACAAGGATATAACATATTCCTATGTTATCTCTAATCTAATCTAATAAGATTAAGATTTTGTGTCATTCAAGCTAAGTCCATTACATTTAACCTTTCCAGAATTAAATATAACTCAATATCAAGCTATTGGTGGCCAAACAATATCAAGAAACTAACATAAACACACTTGAATGAACATGAGAATTTTTACTAAATATTTGCATAAGAAAATTACTAAACTAAAACATAAGGTTCTTCAACAATTCAAACCATAAAAATTTTAGCTCATAGCTAACTTAAGAACCACCATTACAAGATAAAATTCAACCATGGAGTTTGAATGCTAGAGTTAGAGAAGAGAAAAGAGAAAAGAAAGAAATGACAAACAACAATAGATGAGAAGTTTTCCAAAAGGGTAGATGTTAAATCTTGTTGTTGTTCTCCTCTTTTCTCCTTCTTCTTCCTCTTCTTTCACTCTTTCTTTTTCTGTAGAAAATATGGTAGAATCTCCCTTCCTTTTATGTGCTGCCCTCTTTTTTTTTTTGAAAATGGAGGTTGTCTCTTTTAGAGAACCTCCTAGATTTTGTACCAATTGCCCCAAATAAACCCTACACATGGCATGCATTTAGCCTCTCCAAGTGTTTGCTCCAGCCACCACTCCTAGAATGCCATGTCATCTCCACAAATGCCACTAATGAAGTGCCAGCTCATCTTTTTCTCAAGAAAATAAAACAAATCAGCTACTAACCTGTTTGTTGCAGTAAAAACTTCACAGAATTTTAGCAAAATTAAGAACTTGACTAACTTGCTATTTTCTTTACCAATTTATACACAAAAGTTATTGATTTCTACTAACAGCTTCAAATTGCACACATAAACATAAAATACTGAAATTTTCACAAATTAATTACAATGACACACAATTACATAAAAAACATGTTTAAAGTGATATCAAATAACTCTTTACTCAAGAGTTATCAAGGTACAATTTTATTGGTCCACATAAGTAATTATTAAAAAAAAATTAAATAAATTATTTTAAAAAAATAAAAAAACCAAAAATTAATAAAATAAAAGAACAAAATATTTTTTTTTAAAAAAAAACCTAATTCTATCTTCAACCTTCTCACTCTTTCTTTCATTCTCCTCTCTTTCTCGATGGAAGCTACTGCCCAGAATCAACAAAAAATCTAACAATCGATGGTTGAAATGAGCCACAAAATCGAAATCCTTGTCCCCCACAACCTTTAGATTCGTCTCACTCTCTCTCTCTATCTCTCTCTCTCTCTCTCTCTCATTTTTTGGTAGAGGCGAGAAGTCGCATGTTTGGTGGAGATGCACGGAGAAATCGCCGGTGCTGGTGGAGATGCACATTGGTGATGTGTTTGGACCACGAAATCGAGATCCACGAATCCCAAAACTCAGGTCCCCCAAAAACTCGCCCCCTCTCGTTCTCTCTCTCCCTGTATTTTTTTTGCAAGTTTAAGGAGGATTATGTTCGTGGTTGACAGGGATGAGAATGGAGTTTGTGGCTCTACTGGGATGGGGGACAGGTTTATGGGTTTGTGGTTGACGGGGATGAGAATGGGGTTTGTGGGTTCGTGGTTTGACAGGGATGGGGAGGACTTCGTGGTTGACGGAGATGGGGATGGGGATGGGGTTTGTGGGTTCGTGGTTAACTGGGATGGGGATGGGATTTGTGGGTTCGTGGTACGACGAGGATGGGGATGAGTTTGTGGGTTCGACAGGAACAATATTCTGGTTAGACATGGATGGACGAGTTCATGTGTTCGTAAGTTCGTGTGAAGATCTTGTAGGTGGATTGTTCTGGTTGGTCTTTTCGGTGGTAGTGGAGTTCTCAGATCTAAATTTTTTGTGTATATAAGTGTGTTTGTTTGTTAGATTTAATTTTGTTAAATTTAGTGTGAGTTTTGTTAAATTATTTTTTCTGCGACATTTGGATTTGAAAAGTAGGGTGCTGGTGGTTGTTGCGGTGATGGTGGGTGGTGGTGGTGATGGTATATCTGAAAATGATGGTGGGTTGTGGTGGCAATGGTGGTGGGTGGTGGTGTTGATGGTATATCTGAAAATAAAGAAGTGAAAAAAATTGAAAAAAAAATGAAGAAGAAAGAAAATGAAAAAAAAAGTTGTTTTTATTTTTTTTGTGTTTGAAAAATACTTTTTCATTTACATTTTTTTTTATTTTAAATGATTTTTTTTTAATTTTTAATTTTATTTTTAATATTTATTTATGTGGACCAATAATATTATTCCATGTATACGCTATGTTTATGTGAACAGTACCTTGTATACACTTAGACTGCCAACTTGACAGAAAACAGATGAAAATGGATGAAAATAGCTAATTGCTAATGAAATGTGAGTTTTGGGGGGTTTTATCGCCAAAATTTGAATTTTAAGAGTTAAATGCAAGTAAAATAAAAGTATTGAGGAGTTTTGCCGCAATTTACCCTATTTTATATGTATATTCAAATTTAATTATTTATTAAATAAATATGATATTAATAATTTTAAATTTTTTATTTTATGAACAATTTAAAGAATAAATTTACCCTAAAATTAATCCAAAGTTAATTCAAACTAGAGAAAATAGTTAATTTTTTTTTAAATTAATAATGCATTGTATTTTAAATATATTCAAATATTTTTTAAAATAAAATATTGTTTAATAAATTTGTCAATATTATATAAATTTTAAAAAAATATAATAGAGTCTAAATATTTTAATATTTAGAGTCAGAGTAAAGTTGTAGAAAAGGGTAACATGATATGATGGTGATTTCAAGTTAGTAAACATTTTAGAATTCTGTTAAAACACTGGAGTTAGATATATAGAATAATAGATAGAGGGAATTGGTGCTTCTTCTATGTCCATGTTGAGATAAGCATGTAAAATTGGTATAAGTTGGTCATGAATTTTAGAAACAAAAGAGATAAGTAGCTCTTTTACATACTCACTCATTAGTCATTAGTGATTTTCAATAATGAGGAAACCAAAGAATAATGAGAGTTGAGAATGAGATTGAGGTCCACCGTGAACCTCACCTCATCTGATTGATTCTTGACTCGTTAAGCTTACGGGATGATGATTCACCACAATCAACAGGAAATCACATCAACGGCCAAGATTGCAAAGAAGGGGGTAGGTATGGTATGAGTGGGCCCCACAATACCAACCCCCAGCCCAACTGTTTGGATTTGGATGATGAGGGAGGGTAAGGTAAGCTGGTAAGGTAAGAGAGTGACTTTTTTCCTGTTTTAATTAATTAATTAATTAATCTTTTTCCATTAATTTTCTTCTACCAACGCCACCAACAACCGAGGGAGATTAATTATTAATACGAGCGAAGTAATAATAATCTTTATAAGGCAAAGGGAAAGGCAAACATCTTCATTTACCAAAGATAAGCTATAAATAAATAAAGCCATTCTCTTCCCTCCCAACAATCTCCTCTCTTCATATTCTTTCTTTCTTTCTTCTGGAACTGCAACTATAGAACCAGAAGGAAGGAAGGAAGGAAGAAGATGAAGGTCATAGACAAGATCCGGTGTGAGGCTAACAATGACAACGTCGTCTTCTCCTTCGAGTTCTTCCCACCCAAGACGGAGGAAGGAGTCGAGAACCTCTTCGAGAGGATGGAGAGGATGGTAGCTCACAACCCAGCCTTCTGCGACATCACTTGGGGCGCTGGAGGCTCCACCGCCGATCTCACTCTCGACATCGCTAACCGAATGCAGAACACAGTCTGCGTCGAGAGCATGATGCATCTCACTTGCACCAACATGCCACTGGACAAGATCGACCACGCTCTCTCCACTATCAAGTCCAACGGCCTCCAGAACGTCCTCGCTCTCCGCGGCGACCCTCCTCACGGCCAGGACAAGTTTGTCCAAATCCAAGGTGGCTTCGCATGTGCTCTTGATCTCGTATGCCCTCTCCTCATCTCCCTTATCTCTATTCTCTTCTCAATTGTTTCATTTTCCCAGATCCATTATATTTATGTAAATATACATATCTTTCTTCCTCCTTCAGGTCAAGCATATCCGGGCTAAGTACGGTGACTACTTCGGCATCACCGTCGCCGGCTATCCAGAGGCTCATCCGGACGCAATCGGCCCCGACGGCCTCGCCTCACCCGAAGCATACCAGGTCGATCTTGCTTATTTGAAGAGTAAGGTCGATGCTGGAGCTGATTTAATAGTCACTCAACTATTCTACGACACTGACATTTTCCTCAAGTTCGTCAATGACTGTCGCCAAATTGGGATTAATTGTCCCATTGTTCCCGGAATTATGCCTATCAATAACTACAAAGGCTTCATACGCATGACCGGATTTTGCAAAACAAGGGTATGATATTGATACCTGCTATTAGCCTATTAGAATTGAATTCTTCTTTTAAGTGTTAAATTAAGGAAATGCCATTGTTTCATGATAGATTCCATCTGAGGTCACCGCTGCCCTGGAGCCTATTAAGGACAATGATGAAGCTGTGAGAGCGTATGGAATTCACCTTGGAACTGAAATGTGCAAGAAGATTTTAGGCAGTGGCATAAAAACATTGCACCTTTACACTCTTAACATGGAGAAATCAGCATTGGCCATACTAACGGTTAATTAATTTTCTCATTTCTTATAACCATCAATATCATAGAATCCAGATTGTTTATTAATACTCTTAGAATCCTAACCTGGCAGAATCTTGGGTTGATTGAAGAACGTAAAATATCCAGACCCCTTCCTTGGAGACGTCCTGCTAATGTTTTCCGAGTCAAAGAAGATGTCCGTCCCATATTCTGGTATGCAATTCTATCAAACTTTCCATTTTGGCCATAAGAGGTCAGTCGTCAGATATTGAAACGTGTTTTTCTTTGTCTCCAATAATTTCAGGGCAAACCGCCCGAAGAGCTACATATCAAGGACTACTGGCTGGGACCAGTACCCACAAGGACGATGGGGAGATTCTCGCAATCCTGCATATGGGGCTTTAACTGATTATCAGGTAACTCTTTCTTATCTTAGTACTACAAATATTAATTGCTTGTTTCATTCAGATTTCAGATAGATATATTGATTTTCTCTTTAGAATTGTTTTCTGTAAGCAGTATCACAACAAGTATGTTCCTAACTTCAATCTTAACATAAAACGTAAAGTATTATAAATAAATGATAAATATAATATAATATAAACATACATATTTTCACTTGACTATAGTATGATTACATTTTTGAAGTTATTTTTATTTATAACTAATTCAAGTTGGGACTAATTTTCTTTTAGTATTCTTATAAAGATTTTACTGATATTTGATTTGTATATATAGTTTAATTTATCTTGTAATTTTTTACGGCTTCAACATTGGATCTAGATCCTCGACCTTATTTTAAGAATACATTTAAATTTCAAATGTATTCATTTTGATATTACATATATATTCACATACAATATATTGTACCTCGATTATTATGTTTTTGAACTCTCACGCTACATTAAATTCTAATTTATCGGGTTATACTGCCCACTATCAGGGTAGGGAAAATGAATATCCTGGTAAAATTCCCATCTCTAGGCAAGACTCTCAAAGGCTATAATACCTACTTGTCCTTTGTTTTTTGAATCATGGTTCATATTTCTGTCTTGTATAAGTATCTGTTACCCATATATACTCACGGTAGAGCATTTCCCTTCTTTTATGTGTGTAAATATATCCTTTCCCCAACAGTTTATGCGACCACGTTCACGTGACAAAAAACTTGTGGAAGAATGGAGCATTCCTTTGAAGAGCGTTGAAGATATTCATGAGGTACGTTTTACCATAGCAGAATGAATTGTTGCTATTCTTATTTGCTGTGTTTATTTGTTTAATAAATGTTGTGTTGTTTTAATTATCAGCAATTTAAGAAATTATGCCTTGGAAAGTTGAAAAGCAGTCCTTGGTCTGAATTAGATGGACTTCAGCCTGAGACAAAGATCATAAATGAACAACTAGTGAAAATAAACGGAAAAGGTTTCCTGACTGTGAATAGCCAACCAGCAGTAAATGGGGAAAGATCTGATTCCCCAGTAGTTGGTAAGCAATTAATATTATCTTCATAATTCAAATGAATGGTTTGATCTCATACTTTCTGAGATGTTGTTTCTGTAGTACTACTAGTATTAATTCTAGTGATCTAATTAATACTTACTCCCATGGCAATTGGCATGGCTAACATGAGTTTGTTTGATATTAAGGATGGGGTGGGCCAGGAGGATATGTTTATCAAAAGGCGTATTTAGAGTTCTTTTGCACTAAGGATTTGTTGGACGCCCTTGTTGAAAAATGCAGCAGGGGTTTCTCATCTTTCACCTACATGGCTGTGAACAAACAAGGGCATTGGTTGGCAAATGTTGATCAAACTTTTGTCAATGCCGTAACATGGGGAGTGTTCCCAGGAAAGGAGATCATCCAGCCAACTGTTGTGGATCCTGCTAGCTTTACGGTATGGAAAGATGAGGCATTTGAAATCTGGTCAAGAGGATGGGCTCGCTTGTACCCTGAGGTTGACCCTTCTAGGAAAGTACTTGAAGAGGTTGGTTTTTTTCTTTTCTTTTCTTTCCTGTTATGTGATATTATTGTTCTGTTCTTTGATTTATTAAGCTTGTGTGTATCTCACTTTTTCAGGTGGAGAACAGCTATTTCTTGGTCAGCTTGGTCGATAATGATTACATCCATGGTGATCTTTTTGCAGTTTTTAATGAGTTCTGAGTTGTGTTGTCCTTTCTATTAGCTATTATTGAAAATGAAAATTATGCTTTGCTCTTTAGTTGGTTTGTAATTGTTATTGTCCTTTGTGAATTGTGTAATAATAAGATGAGTTTTGGAACCTCCTCCCCTGCTGCGATCCAGAAATATGGAGCAGTAACAGTAACTGCAGACCCAAAGCCGATTTCTGTAATTGTTGTCTACCTTATTCATTGTCGTTACAAGTTTTATTTATTTATAGGGTGATTCCATACAAAGTCTATAAGTTGCACTGTATCTTAAGTCACTCTCCATTGTTATTCTATTCGTTATTTCGTGACAGTAGCTCTCAAAATGCCAAAGAGAATGAATTGGACAAGATAAAGTGCATCATAATTTTACCAGTGTTTAATGTATTCTATCAAATACTTTATGTTGAACGATAAAAAAAAAAAAGAATAAATAAATTTATTATTATTTCATTATTGGTTTTTAAAATAATAATAATAAAAAATAAATAAATATCAGTCAAATAGAGAGAAAATAGGATCTCAACTCCCCACTCCCCTATTTTTACTCATCCTTTACGTTACAGGATAAAAAAAAATAATTTTATTGGAAAAAATAGGGTCTATAAATAGGAGAATTGAGAACAGAAAAAGAGAGAAAAAAATATAGAAAAAGAGAGAAAAAGAATATAAACTATACTTTCATAAATGAAATTGGATGCTCTCATCCATGGAATGCCCTCATTCCATAAATGAAATTGGATGCTGTCATCCAATGCCCTCATTCCACAAAAAATTGGATGCTCTCATCCATGGAATACTCTTATTCCACTAAATTTAAATTTATGGAATGCCCTCATTCCATTAAATTTATGGATGCCCTCATCTATGGAATGCCCTCATTCCACAAAAAAAATGAATGCCCTCATTCACAGATTTATTATCAAAATTATTTTTTTTTTAAAAAAATAATATAATAAATACACTGATTACATTCATACCTCACTGCTGCCACAAGTTGCTGAAAAAAAAGGGTTGGCGATTAACCCCGTTGATTCAAAATCGCCGAAGCAAAAAAATTGATATATCTGCTATGAAAAAAATATTAATTCATGATGTGCAAAGTGGTCCAAAGAGATAAATTATCTTTCCGAAAAGGTCAAAACGCATATATATATATATATGTATGTGTAGATGCCTACCAAATTTAATTTATGAGAATACAAATAGATATATATATATATATTCAAATATATATATTGGACTGTTTGTATATATACCAACGTGTCAAATTGAGGGTTAAAATATTGTATGATATGTATATCTA
Source organism: Cannabis sativa (assembly GCF_029168945.1). Taxonomy (NCBI): domain Eukaryota; kingdom Viridiplantae; phylum Streptophyta; class Magnoliopsida; order Rosales; family Cannabaceae; genus Cannabis; species Cannabis sativa. The sequence continues at coordinate 48,421,887 of NC_083601.1, forward strand.
TGCACACTACCCACCTCGTGTAAATGCCTTTAATTAAAGGATATGTGAGATGCATACCGTGAGATATAGTGACCAATGAACTTTGGCTATTCTGACTAATATGATAAATATATGTGCTTCGATATGTAGTTTTGTGGAAAATTGACGATTAGTAAGGAGTTGTATTTATAAACGTGAGCATCGTAGTATGCTATATAAAAAAAAAACAAACAGATATATTATATAAATTATATAATTCAATTAGTGATTGAATTATAAAGATAAATATCCTAGATACTATCTGAATAATTTAAATTAAATTTTAGATAGTATGTAATAAAAGATAAATTATTATTCCTCAAATTTTGGAATAGATAATTAAATATTAATCAAATAATCTTTTTATTTCTAAAAAATAATAAAAAGATTGCAAAACTGAATTTCATCACAAAAAAAAAGTGGTAAAATTCTAAAGTTTATAAAAAATAATAAAAAGATCCCCAAACTCAAATTTATCACCAAAAAGTGGTAAATTTCTAAATCCATACAAAATGGCACAAAATTCCAAATGAGCTCACTAAAATTAATCTTGGAATATTAAAGAGGTCATTCACCTCACCAAAATTTAAAGAGGTCTTAACCTCACAAAAATCTCAAAAATGGTAATTTTACCTAAAAATTAAAAAGTGCACTAAAATTCAAAGCCATAACAAATTAAATGGCATTCCAAAAAAAAAGAGGTCATTCACCTCATAAAAAATTAAAGTTATAAACTACGTTCGATTTGATTCCTTTCAAAAGGATACGTAGGCAACCTAATTGCTAAGATTAGGTACAATCACAAATCCTCAAAATCTCAAATGAGGTCATTCACCTCATCAAATCCCAAATGAGGTCATCTACCTCAAAAGTCTCAAATGAGGTTATTTACCTCAAAATATCAAAGTTATCGAAGATACAAAATCTTTTAACGCTATCGGAACTACGTTTGACTTGATTCTCATAAAAGGATACGTAGGCAACTTAGTTGCTAAGACTAAGTGCAGTCGCCGATACCGCAAAAAATGGTATCAAAATACAAATCCTAAAATTCCCTTAAAGGTCATACACCTAGGAATTTTTTCTAAATTTTCAAATAGCAAAGAATTTTTGAAAGTGGTCATATACCGGAATTCTTTATTCAAATTCTAAAATACTGCATTCTGAACTACAAGTGGCTTGATCCTTCACAAAGAAGGTATGTAGGCAGCTCGGTGAATTAAATGGACTGAGTTCAGCTGCAATTCCAAATTTACTCCAAATTTCCCAAATTTATTTTAATTATTTAATGTCATTGTAATTGGAATTAAAGGGTATTTCCTTTAAATAAAAGGATTGTAATTAAGAGATTATTTTTATAATCTTGGATGGATCGAACTTAAATTAATAAACTCTTATGCTATAATTTTAGTATAGGTGAAATTGTGTTTTGCATTTATTTTTAATATTCTAAATGTGAAATTTTTGCTTTAACACTTTATATCCGGGGTTAAGAGTGTTGACTTGGAAATATTTTGACATAAATTAAATGGGTTACCCAAATTTATTTTTACTTCGTATTGTTTTCAAGTTGGAGCTGCAGTGTTGTGTCATGCCTCAAGTGAAGAAGCTCAAATGTCAAAGAAGAAACATTCTATTCAACATTTGTTCTCAAATCACAGTTTTTTCTAATACTAAAAATAACAGTCATTTTTACTTCTTAAAAATTTCAAATGAAAATATTGGGTTTATTGTCATTACCTTTTATTAGACGGTCTCAGGAAAACACATTGGAAGTTTGATTAGAAAGTACAAACATTTGCACATTCGGGTCACAGCCACAGCTAGCATTTTCTTCTTGTAAACTGCAAAGACGTGTCTGTATTTCCTGTTGCGATGTAGGCTCGAATGAGAGTGAGAACATCAGCTTCAAAACCCTTTAGTTGTAGTTCTTCTAACGGCCTGCAAGTGCAATCCCATCCCAAGACTTGAGAATTAGTGAGTTTGGACAAATTCCTCTGCATTGCATTTCTGTGTAGACTGTAGAGTGATAAAGCTTCTTCCACCCTTTGACATTTTCCAAGTGCATTAATCAAAAGTTTATAACAAAACTATATCAAGACAAAGGCCACTCTGCTTTAGTTGCAAGTGCATTAATAATCAAATACAAAAATTACTACTATCACACACAGAGGCAGTTGGGAACAATTGTAGCTTTAATAATACTGCAACTGCCAACCCTCACTTATGGTGGAGGAACCATCGTTACAAACACCAACAAAGTATACAAAATTCAAACAAAACACAGAAAAAAACATGAATAGTAGAGGAAACTTCCTCATTCTCTTTACAGATGTAAGAAAGAAAGTCCCTCAAAGTCTTCTGTTTTATAAATTCAAGTAGTCAGAAAGAATTTGATCCTCTCCCATAAAGCTTTCTGTTGTAGACCCTTTGTCTTAAGAAAATTCTGCAGTTCCTTTCAAGCCGAACCACCAAAAAAGTGGCCAAAGTGGAAGCTATCTACATCTTTGACAATCTTCTACTCCCTATTAATTTACCCTGAATCATTTGCCTTACAGCACCACTGAATACATAATTCCATAAATAAATGAGTAATAGTGTCTAACCATCCTTGAGATAACACTTGGTAAGGTCTTCTATGTTCCCATCCAAAAACCTATAACTTTGGAAGGTACACAACTTTTCCACAATAACTTGGCTCACTTTTCTTCATTTTGCATCTAATTTGAAATCAGTGTATGAAAAGGCTGACTTGCAAGAGAATATCTTACTTGGATTCACCTTCCAAACCCAAAAAATAATGCACACTGAATACAGAATTGAGAAAATTATTAACACATAACCGAGTAGAAAGCACAAAATTAAAGTGAACATGCTTATTACTCAAGTAAAAAGTCTAAATCAATACCTTTAGGAAGTGAGTGCAGCCTCTTTTTTGTTGGGCAGGAAGTGTGTGCAGCCTCAGCAACCCAAACAGATTACCATCGACAGGAGCTTCACCCATTATTCGTCTACTTAAGTGAGCTTTAATTCTAAGATAAGATGCCAAATGAGTACTTCGCCTACTTTCTCCTTAGACCTCAGATTTTCTTTATTGAATCCATGAATGCTCCTGAAATAACATTTCTTAGTTTACTGAGAAATAAATTCTTAGTGTCTGTGGAAGAAGACATAACAGGTGACGTTGTGGCAATAAGGACAAAGTTTTCCCCATTTCTGACATCAATTTCATACAACTCACTGAAAACTTGCTGAAATTCATGCTTTGTTGTCTCATAAAAGGCATTACTCTGAGGAATGACATTCAAAGCCAAGATTCCATTTTTGGAGAGAATGGATTTAGCAGCCATAAGCACATGCTTCTCCCCAAATTCCAAGGGTGGAGCATAGACACCACTCCTGGCGTCACTTGAATCTAAATCAACCATGATAACATCAAACTCAGCATCAATAGAACTAGCATTACATTCTCCGGAAGGGTGAGAAATTTTCTCAAGGAACTCCATTGCATCACCAACAAATATTTTGAGGAGTGGACAATATTGCAGTCCAAAAAACTTTCTAGCAACACTTAGAACCTGTTCATCCTCCTCCACGCCCAACACCTCAAAACCCAGTTGGGTTTTGAGAAATGATAGCAAAGCCCCACCACCAACTCCTAGACATAAAGCTTTTGGCCTAAACCCACTAAAAATCCGGTCTTGAATATGTTTACCAATTAGAGAAAGGCTTGCCACCATGGGAGATAAATAGGGTTGCAGTAAAACATTATTATCAGGAGAGAATTCAACTTCACCAATTTCTATAGAATTGAAGTCAATGCCTTCCTTGGGAAAGATACGTACCTCAGATTGAATCAAATTGGGCATTCTCTTAAACCTCAACCGCCTCCGGAACTCCCTATTTCCTGCTCCATTTTCAACCTCAATTTCTACATCTTCAACTAACATCTCACCAACAATTGACCCCACAAACCTCTCCAATACCATGCCGCAAATAACACCATCTTCGTAACTCAAAATGGGTATATGGGGATTTCCATGTTTGAAGCAAGACTTAGGCGATAAAGCAAGTAAAAGAGGTTTGAAGCTGACCTCCATCGACATGCTCATGCTGTTGTTGTTGTTGTTATTTTTGCTATAAATGGTTGAGGAAGGATGATCCTTTTCGGGGGAGTTTCCGAGTAGGATGAGGCGGGAGATTCCGGGTGAGCTGTGAAGAAGGTGGAGGTGACCCGATTCGGTGCTGAAAATCCAATCGGATTCGCGGTGTTGGGGAACAAACATAGCTGCAACTAGAGGTGGGTCGAGTGTGAGAGTCGGTGAGTCGAGAACAGCAATTCGAAGAAGTGGGGAGGAATGATTTGGGTTTGGGTTGGGAGTGGGAAAGGATAGAGAGATAAATCGAGATGGAACTATGGCTTCGAATGTGGTTTTGTCGACCGCCATTGTTGGTTTGGACTATGACTCCAACAACTCGATTTGAGCTGATCAACACAAAATAAAATTAAGGAGTGAGTAGGTAAATTGGGTTAGAAAGGCTTAAATTTAACATATACATTATATTTAATTTATATATAATGAGGAGTGAATAGGTGCATTGAGTTGGCAAAGCCTTAAATTTAACATATGTTTTTTATGTATATATAATTGAGACCCCTTAAATTCAATATATGTATTTTATGGGTATATACAGTGGCAGCTAAACCTATTGAACTTTACGGTTTGTAACACTTAACCACAAAAATTGAATTTTTGGCAACTAAACTACTTAAACCCTGGTTCCGTTTTGCTCTGCACACCTCCGTCTAAAAATCACAGTTAAGTGTCACATTGGACTTTCCACGTGTACACACTTGTACACGTAACAAATTTCTAGTGGTCCACGTAATATTAATTTTAAAAAATAATTATAAATATTTAAAAAATTAAAAAATCACATTTTTTTTTCTTTTTTTACTTTTTTAAATTTAAAAAAATTAAAAAAAATTATTTTTTTTTTACTTTTTTTTTTCTTTTTCTTCTTCTTCTTCTTCTAGCCCTCTTTCTCTTTCTCTTTCTCTTGCGGGAGGAGAGGCCGAGGGCAAGGATCTTGGCTTGGGGACCGAGGTGTCGGAGCTGGTAGCTCCAGCCCAACCACATATAGCCCATGAACTACTCAAATTCCCAGATGAAAATCTCATGAAAGTTCAGGTGCAACAATTCTTGGGCATCATCAATTACTTACGAGACTTTGTTCCCCGACTGTCTGTACTGACAAGGCCACTCAGTAATATGCTCAAAAAGAATAGTCCAGAATGGTCACATGACCAAACTGTGGCAATCAAAAAACTAAAGGAAATCATGAAAAATTTACCACCTCTACAGATTCCTTCTGACGGAAAACGTGTTCTTCAAACAGACGCCAGTGACCAACATTGGAGTGTTGTCCTTCTAGAGCAAGATGAACAAGGAAAAAGACGAATATGTGGATACAAGAGTGGACACTTCAAAGATTCTCAGCTCCATTATCATTCAACACTCAAAAAACTGATTGCAATCAAGATGGGAATCACAAAATTTGAGTTCCACCTCATCGGCCATCATTTTTTAGTGGAAACCGATTTCGCTGCATCAAAAGGAATGATAAACCCGAAAAAGAACAAGACAACCAATACTCAACTTTTGAGATTGGCAACATGGTTTGATCATTAATCTTTTGAAATAAAACACCTTCCCGAAAAAGAAAATATCTTGGCCGACCTACTATCTAGACCTACGTCTATAAATATGGTCTCCTCACACCTACTCAAAACCATCCCTTTAATCAGCCACAACTCTTCCCATACCATTCCATACATATATATAATCGCATCATCATCATCGTCGCCAAAGAATTGTTCATTTCCCTGCTCATTTCCCCGAGATGCAAAGCTCATCATTTCTAAATCCAAAAAGTCAGCAAAGGAAAAGGCCTCTCACAGGGCTATTTATACTCACGAATAAATTCTCTCCAAACTTGGACCCTATTTTCAATATGATTTTCTGATTCACCCAAAGTATCCTTTTTCCCATCTAGTCCCCTTCCGGATTGCACTTTTCACTCCAAAGTCCATAGCCCATCTTTTTTGGTACCTAACATGCCTCTGTACAATGGCTATCGAAGTCCAAATTATGGCTCTTCACACTGCTATACAGTCGTTCCTCGAACAAGAAAAAATTAAACCAGCCTACGAAATCCAAATGGACATTTTGTCTTGGTACACTCCTCTAGAGGAGTGGCAAAAAATACTCTGAGATGAATGGGAAAAGGTTCGCAACAATCGACACGTCTTTGTTTATCCATCAGGACCACATGTAGCCAACATGATGGATTGCTATACCGTCTTCTTTATCAATCTTAATGCAAAATTAGACGAGAACAAGAAAATAGTTTGCAATCCCACTTTTGAACTATACGGATCCCAGGAAGCATCTTTCAGAGAGCAAGATGCAGAGTACAGAGATCTCCAAAAGATTATCTTTGAGAAAAATCAGACTATCCCACCAGAAATTTGGCCAAGAATAGAAGATGATGCCCCATGGGAAATGTTCCCCTCAGATTATTCATAGCAAGGGCACTAGAAAAGTTCCAAATTTCCGAGAACAGTCACAATCAGGTCCAAGCCCCTAAAGAAAAAAAAAAAAAACTCATCACTATGCAAAGAAACAGACACTGTGGGGGTCCTACTCCGTAAGACAAGCATTTTTGAAGATTCACAAGATCCATACATGGACCAAGAAATCAACCAGGATCCCTATCTCTTTCAGTACAATGGATTGGAATGAGAGATTGTCTATTCTGATTATGATGCATGTCCACCAGCTGGAAGTGATGAAGAGGATGAACCATCAGGTTGGCACCCACTTCAAGAAGACCCCAATTATGACTCAGACTACAATGCTGATCACGAGCCACTTATCGACCGCTAATAAGAAGTACAAAAAGATCCCATATCTCTTATTTGTGTAAGATAGCAATAAGTGAAAAAATTCCTAATAGTCATGATGTTTGTAGGAATTTTTTCTTATCGTTTGGCGTTTTCTATGTTTGTAAGTTTGTCCATTTGTTGTCAGACTGTCCTTTTCTCCGTTTGTCATTTTGTTGGTTTGTCCTCTTGTTGTCAGAGTGTCCTTTTGTGTGTTTGTTTGCTTGTAGGAAATTTCTAGGAAGTTTCCTATTTTGTATCCTACCTCATGTAAATGGCTATATATAGAGCCATCCTTTTCATTGTAAGGACATTAGAAAGCTTTCTACTAAATAAATTTCTAGTGTTCTTCTCTCAAAATGTTATTCTAAATTTTCTTTAAGAGATTTCTGAAGTAGTAATAGTGTGCATTATGGATCGTACTGAATAGATATTACTGTTATGAGTTAGGTTAAAAAAAACAACAGCAAAAAGACACATAGGTAATGAGAAAGCAAGAAACAAACTAAAATTTTACAAGTGTCAACAAACTAAAATTTATAATAGGGGGTTTTCATAACTAATATTGTCGTATTAAAATTTAAATTTATTTATATGTACACTTATTACGAAGTCTATTCATACTAAAGATAATTCTAAAAGATGCATACTATTCTCTTTATATTGTATTAAAATGTAACACCATCAAATAAATATTTATCACACTTATGCCCCAGTATTCTGCTATAGTATATGTGATAATAATAAAGTCATAAGAAAGTATTTAATTATTGCTAAAAATAATGTATTTCCAACATGGAGTGCAATTTAGTTATAATCTTTCATGACTATTTAAAAAGTTGGGATATGACCTTACAAGTTACAAAAAGAAAAAAAAGTTAGTGTATGACAAGGAAAGCGTGCTCAACAAAAATTTGCTCGCCCAAGCTCAAAAAAGAAGGTTGATTCATCCAGAGCTACTACGATTGGACCACCTTCTGGTTGCCTGAATTCATTTTCTAAAACTAGATTTGATGTGGTGGTTCAGAGATTTTAAGGGCAAGGTGGTTAGCTTAGCTATTTCAGAACATGGTAATCTGAATTCAATTTTTTATTAAATTTGAGAAAAGAAAAAATAATAACCCCAACCACATTTCTAGTTTCTATAAGTGGCATTATTACAATCTTGAACACTTTGTGCCGCAAGGGAAAATGGAAGTAGCATGTATCTATAACTCAACTTTTCAAGATGCTAAAAGCAGAAAAACACCATCCCAAATCAAAAGATGAGATTTTAACGGGAGGCCAACTTCAAAACATCGAACTGTTCATTTTTCTTATTTTGATATTCTTTTTTAAAATCTTTGAGGGCTCAGGGAAACAGAATTGGTTCAGGCTGCACAGCTTTCTGCACAAGCTCGGATTGTTCTTTCACATGAACTGAATAGAAACCAGTAGCAGTAGAAGCTGATGGAGCACGACCAACATATTTTATGTCCTCGACAGTGCCTCTGTTCAGTGCTTTCATGGCTGTGTAGAGCCGAGGTGCAATGTAATAGTATGCCCCCATGTTCATTGGCTCTTCCTGGCACCACACGACCTCAGCATCTGAAAACAATATTCATTCAAATGAAATGTTAGCTTCAAAATGTCAAATTTGTATCAGTACTACTTTGAAAAAAAACATACTTGATAATTTATTAAAGAAGCTGCTAGTTTTCAATAAACATACTTGGATATCGCTTCAGTTCTCGCTGCACAAGGTCATATGGGAACGGGCAAAGCTGCTCCACCCTACATATTGCAACATCAGATGCACTCTTCTTTTTCCTCTCCTCATCAAGCTCGTAATAAACCTGCAAAATTGGACGTCTTGTCAACAAAAAATTATCTTTTTCACTCTACATGTGATCCATAATTTCAATACTGATTATGCTTCATGACTCAGTTTGTTGCAACTTTGTGGAACAAAGAGGCAGAAAAAAGAGGACAAAAAAAACAGCTTTCTTTAGCTGTGCAGCATGATACCTTTCCAGAGCAAAGTACTAATCGTCTAATACCCTCCTCAAGGTCAGAGTGGTCATTCTGGTCCTTAATAAGACGCTTAAACCGGGTTCCCTGTTTGTCGAAACCTGGATGTCCTTGGACATCATCAAATTCAGATAAATTTGATTTGCAATCCTTGTGCCTGAGCAGGTTTTTAGGAGCCATCACAATAAGAGGCTTCCTAAATTCTCTGTGTATCTGGGGGAGACGACAATGTTAGAATGCAGAAAAACTTCTAGTTAAAAAGAAAGTCACAACACAATCAATTAGCTCCACCTACCTGACGCCTCAAAACATGGAAGTAATTAGCCGGAGTAGTACAATTGACAACCTGCCAATTGCATTCCTGAATTTGCTTCCGAACAGTTGAATCCATCTCCGGAATAACATAAGGATTGTCATCACTCATCTGCCATCAAAATTTTGAGCATATATTAATTGAATTGTGATCTAGTATTTGATAAATCAGAAGGGAGCATCTTTAAATAAATAAATAAAGTGGCTTTCAAATATAATCTACACAGAAAATGAGGGGGGTCTCAAAATGACATCTATCATGTGTCCTAGGACGACATGGTAAGTCAATACTAAAACCCTCTTCTATTATAAGAAAGAAAACAACTAATACATTATATCCATAATATAACTAGATCTGGAAGAGCTACATCAAGTAGTAAGCTTTCTTCCAATTCTACAAATTTCATGAAAGATCCAAAAAATTCTAATGAACTAAAAGATCACAAAAGGATATAAGTAGATGCATCTGAACAAACTAGAAAGGTATATCTGGTGTTTTGCCAATAAACCATTAAATTCAGGTTTTTGCACTAAAAATCTAAATTTAAAATCCCTCTTTAGCATAAAAACTATCCTTCTGACCTTGTAAAACAAGCAGAGCAACCATGGCAAGAAACTAAGGAAAATTTCTTTCTAACCTCGTAAAAGTACACAACAACCATCCATGACAAAAACACACACACACACAACAACAAGACAGGAGGTATTATTAATTTTTTAGAAAGGAGGATAAAGGGATCGATAATGTTTTTCAAGGCTTCATGTTTACAGTTTTTTTGCTTATGTAGATCAATTACCAAATTGGTTCTACCACTCAAAAAATGTTGCTACTCCCATCGATCTTCAAAGTTTAGCTTCCAATCGTTTTGGGCTTCCACGGATTCGTAAACACCATTTCAGAGGCAGAAGACGGTAACCAGACACGCCAAAATTATCAGACAAAGGTAATTCTATTCAGATTGGTTGGATAAACCATCATTATTTCACTCACAGATTTCACCTCTAAATCCTCTCCTCTCCGTTAGCAATTAGAAGAGGTATACCTAAAATCTATTATCATATATATTTATCTATACATGTGTGTGAAATCTGGTTCAATTCATAATGTAAAATCTGTTATGGATATATATAATATTGAATTGGGTAAGAGGAGAGAAATCTAGATTTTAAGAATACACTAAGGGCAGTTGTCGAAGAGGGGATTCTTGGGTAAGGTGGCCAGGGATCAGGGTGGTGAGGTCAAGGAGCTGTGGGATACTGTTGCTGGTGGCGATTCCAAGGATAAATTTCATTGTTCATTGTTCTGTCTTTTATTTTTTTTTTCAGGTTTCTGATTTAGTAGTTGCTATTTGGTTTTTGCTGCGTTAGAATTATGTAAAATCTCTTGTTCTGGCTACTTAAAATTGAATACGGCAATCTAAATGTTCCTTTCTTTGTTACAATTTAAGTGTGTACTTTGTTTTGCACATGGTCAAATCGGAAAATGTGATTAGTTGGTATACCAATGCAAAATTCAAAGGCAATGATTTCGTCTTTTTCTGCATTTTATAGTACATATATGTGTGTTTCTTCTGTATATATATCTATGTTGTTATATTCCAGTTTCCTCAGTGAATGGGATTCAATCTCCAGGTTTGTTCCTTTTTGTTTTTTTGTATATATATTGTATGAATTTTACTGTCAGTAGTATATATTGTGTTTCTGTTAAATGGCCAAGGTTTAAAGAGGAGCTTCCATCATTCTCCACCACACCACCGTTATCACGACACTGCTTTGCCATTGTTTTGTGGTTGACGTGTTTGGCCGGAATAATTGTTTCAACGATCAGTGCTTAGATCATGCCTGGCTGGATTCCATGGGCAGAGCCGTTGAAGAATTCATCCGTCAAGAGTATATATATAATCGGAAGTCCGTCAGGAGAGCTGAGAAACTTCGTCATCGGCTGTCAACAATGACTGGTGTGAAGGCTGTTAATGAGCCCAAATTATGTTATTTTAAAATTATTTCCATAATTATAGTATAATCTGTTTCAGCATTTAGACTATTTGTAGTAATGTGTTTATTATTTTATTATAAACATCATGGTTATATTTTTCTACTTATAATAATAATAAGTTAGGTTAAAACTTCATTTTTTTTAGAATCAATTAATTATAATAATTTATTTTCTTAAAATAATTAAGTATTTTTTTTTTGAAAAAGGAGAAGAGATCCTTATGTCATTGACAGGATCCTCCCCGATATATATTAAAAGTCTCCCTTATGGTGGAAGAAAACCATAATTACAAATAATAACAAAAATTCTAAGGCAAGGTTATTCCCCCACTCTGCCTCAGAAGAAAAAGAAGTAAATACATCCACATACTGGCCCTATACAAATGAATTCCATTCTCTACACAAATCTAAAAAAGATAGGTCCTCAAAATGTTTAGTTTTAAAGACCCAAGTAGCTGTCAAAAATTTGACTTGCTCCCACACATCCTCTTCTGATTTAGTAGTCCCTTCAAAGATTCTGGCATTTCTTTCAAGCCATACGGCCCAAATTGTTGCTAATATCGTTGTTTTCCATAACTTTGTTTTGCGTTTACTTCCATTTAACTTGGACACTATCAAATGTGATACAGACCTTGGCATAGCCCATGATAATTCAAATTCTCCCAACACATATGTCCATATTCGACGAATATATTTGCATTCCAAGAAAAGGTGGCCAACAGTTTCTCCGCTGCCTTTACAGCAGACACACCACCCCGGGGAGATACAAAGAAAAGGCTTCCTTTTTTGCACCTTATCATGGACATTTACTTTTTCCAAAACCACAAGCCAGCCAAACACCTTAACTTTTGATGGAACACAACTTTTCCATAGGGACTTTGTCCAATCAAGACCCCTAACTGATGGATTTGAAGTCAGCCAGGAGAAGGCTGATTTACAAGAGAAAACACCAGAAAGATCTGGTCTCCAAATACGGCTATCCTCCGAGATACTCAGTACTTTTACATGTTCTACTTTTTGCATCAACGAGATAAGGCTTGGTATCTCTCTATCCATTAAGTTCCTTCTGAATTTGAAATTCTAACTCTCCACCCATCCACCTGGTAATCCCTCGTCAACTATCATTTCCTTTATAGGAGCGTTTCTTCCATTTGAGATCACTGCTAAATCAGGGAATGCACTAACCAAAGGACAATCGTCAATCCAGACGTCTTCCCAAAACCGAATTCTATCCCCTCTTCCTATTTTAAAATGTACCAATCCCAGAAACTCGTCATACAAATCTGAGATATCTCTCCACGGACCTTTAGGAGATAGACGACTACCTTTCTTAGAGTCCCAAAGATTATCAGCCCTACCATATCTACTGACCACCACCCTATGCCACAACGAGTTTTGCTCTAAGGGAAATCTCCACAACCACTTCATAAGCAAACTTTTGTTTCTTAATTCTAACCTCCCAATTCCTAGGCCTCCCTCATGTCGAGGCCTACAAACCTCATCCCAAGCCACTAAATGCTCCCCGCCTGTTGACTCACTGCCTTCCCACAAAAAATCTCTCATCATCTTCTCCAATGCTTTAATTACTGACTTAGGTGCTTTAAATAATGAAAGGAAATATAAAGGAAGGGAAGATAGAACTGACTGAATGAGAGTCAGCCTACCCCCTTTAGATAAAAATGCACATTTCCATCCATCGAGTCTATTGGCGCACTTGTCCAGAACTGGTTCCCAAAAACTCCATTCCCTAGGCGAACCCCCCAAGGGCAGCCCCAAATATTGCAATGGCCAACTTCCTACTTCACATCCAATCCTCCTCCTTGAAACCATTTCCTCATTCGTACAAATTCCCAACAATTGGCTTTTGCTCAAGTTAATCTTTAATCCAGATAAAGCACAAAATGCTTCTACTACCCTCAACAGCTTGTGTAACGATTGTTCATTCTCAACAAAGAATAGCGTATCATCTGCGAACTGAAGGTGACTAACTTGGACTCTCTCCTTTCCTACCAAGAATCCAGAGATATTGCCTGAGCTGACAGCCTTATTCGTCATTCTCCCCAGCACATCTGCAACTAGGGTAAATAGGAAGGGCGAAAGTGGGTCACCTTGTCTGAGTCCTCGCGACCCAGAAAACTTTCCCCTTGGTGCTCCATTGACGAAGACTGAAAATGAGGTAGATGATATACACCCTTTGATCCACTTCCTCCAAATTTCTCCAAAACCTTTCTTGCACAAGACTAAGTCCACGAATTCCCATTCGACTCGGTCATAAGCTTTTTCAAAATCAATTTTGAAGACCAAACCGCTTCGACCTCTACTCCTGTAGTCTTCTACTGTCTCGTTAGCGATAAGAACTAAGTCCAGTATTTGTCGACCCTCAACAAAGGCCGACTGAGTTTCAAGGATAGTCTCACTCAAAACGCCCCTAAGTCTGATAGAGAGCATCTTAGCAATAACCTTATAAACGCTTGTTATCAGACTGATTGGTCTGAAATCTCTAACCCTGCAACTACCAAGCTTCTTAGGAATTAAGCAAATGAATGTTTCGTTGATGCTTCCTTGAATAATACCATCTCTTTCGAACGACTTAACCACTTTCATCAAATCTTCTTTGATTACCTCCCACTGAGACTGAAACAAAGCCAAACTGAAACCATCCGGCCCCGGTGCTTTACTACATTCACAGCTGAAAACTGCCTCTCTGACTTCGCTTTCATCAAACGGTCTTTCTAAATGCCTGGCGGAGTCATCTGGTATTGCATGCCAATCAATTCCTTCAATACTCCTACCCACTCTTCTTTCAGAAGTATACAAACTTGAGAAAAAAGAAGTTATCTCCTTGACTATTTCTTCCTTCTCCTCAATAATTGATCCATCTTCTCTCTCAAGTCGTGATATTGTGTTCCTGGATTTCCTTGCATTCAGCAGGTTATGAAAGAATCTTGAATTTGCATCGCCTTCCATAGCCCACTTGCATTTTGATTTCAACCATACAGCTCTTTCCTCTTCGAAGACCAATTGCTGCCATTCTTTTTTGATTGCCCTTCTTTCCTCCATTAATGATTGGTTCCACTCATCAGAGGCTTCCAAATTGTCTAGCTTCATCAGTCTTCTTTCCATTGCAATTTTTGTCAAGTGTTTATTACCGTATATCTTTTTGCTCCATTCCTTAATGTTGCCTTTGACTTCCCTCAATTTACTCATAAACTTAGTGCCCTCCCAACCAGCTCCTTCAGCCTTCTGCCACCAACTCTCAAAATTCTTGGAGAACGTACTGTGCTCTAGCCATTGATTATCAAAGCGAAAAGGGCTAGGACCCCAGGAAGGGGGATTAGAATCAAGTACAACTGGACTATGGTCCGAAACAATCCTGACCAACATCTCTTGTCTCACAAAAGTGAACGCATTACTCCAGCTATTGGTGAATAAAAATCTATCCAGCCTGCAGCAAATAGGCTTGTTTCGAAAATTCGACCAAGTAAATTTTCCATTATTCAACTGCGGATCCATTAACTTCAATTCTCGCACCAATTAATCAAACATCTTCATACTCTTAGTCCAAGATTTACTATTAAGTTTCTCTTGCACTCTCCTCACCACATTAAAATCCCCTCCTAAACACCACATATCACCACAAATTGCACTTAGACCCGCCATCTCATCCCAAAATACTGACCTCTCCTTATATGAACATGGTCCGTAGACCCCTGAGAACCACCACGGTCTTCGACCTTCTGCTTCAATTAATACTGAAATGGAAAACTCACCGACCATGGACTCCAACACATTGATACTTCTAGTATCCCATACTACCAACGTACCTCCTGATCTTCCTATGGCAGGCATCAAAATCCATGCTTTAAACCGGGATCTCCAGATACTGCCAATGAACTTTCTGTCAACAAATGCCTTCTTCACTTCTTGTAACACCACCAAATCCGGATTCACCTTACTGATTGTAGCCTTGATTGCCTTTCGCTTCATCTTGTCTCCACTTCCTCTAACATTCCAAGTTAGAATTCTCATATTGATCTTTTTGGAAGCCCCTCTGATTTTTGACCTTTCTCATAATTTATGTTAAAGGTCAAATTTTTAAGCTCTCTATTGCTCTTCCTTCCACCTTTGGAACACTGATTCTTTTGATTCTCTTCCTTCTCTTTAAGTATTAGATTCATGCCCAATTCTGCCATGGATTCAACTAGCTCCGATTCAGAAAACAACACATTATCTCTCTCGTCTGGATCGGCCACTTCCATTCTAGCTTGCTCTGTAACTAGTTCATGAGGCGCTGAATCACCTTTAGCTCCATCCTCCTCTTGCCAAAGCTCCTTGATATGACATAAAATATCTTCATTTTCTTCTGCTACTTCTTCATCTTCTTCTACATCTTCTTCTTCGTCTTCCTCTTCAGTACAAGAACCATCTTCGTCTTCCGAATTGTCATCTTCTGAGCTGATTTTGTTAATTGCTTCCACACTTAGTTCTTCATCCTTGTCCAACTCCTCAAGGTGATCTTCCCCACCTATCTGCTCCATTACATCAACGCTGCCAGGAGAAATGAATTTTCGTTTTCTAATGTATACTTTCAGCATTTTTTTGCTAATAATTTCCTCCCCAAGTAAAACTTTTTCTGATTCTTGTAATACTGAGTTTGAAATAAGTCTTCCTGTAGCCATGAAATCTTCCCATAAATTAATAGTTGCATTTTTAAAATCCTCTCTTCTCTTCGGTCTTACTTTCTTGAGAATGCCTTCAAAAATCGCATTTAACTCATTCAAGACAGCCGTTGATTGATCTGCTAAGGGCACCCGAACTGTCCTTTTTTCCAGTAATATTGTATATGGGCCCAAATGTCTGTAATTAAGGTGACCCATGTCACTGCTCAGCACCTCCAAACCCAATAAAGGGACAGCCACACCAACCGGCCCACTAACAAGCTGTCCGAATCCTTCCTTTGGCCCTACCCCCTCCAAATAATTAATCTTGGGCCTCTCCCTAGCATTGATTCGGCCCACCTCAGTTACAATACTATTCTGGCCCAATTTAATAAAGATATCATCTTCATATAGCTGCCACATGTACTTTAAATTAATAAAAGTGCTAGGTGTGGACAGCCTGACACGTGGCCCTTCTAAATCCCTCACCAACCTCCTAAAAATACTATGAATAGTTATCATTCCCCTAGATTCTTGTGATTTCTTTTTGAAAATACCAACCGCGTCCACACCATTAATCTGCGCATGAAAATCAGTCTCGATAGTCTCAAAATCGTCTCTGCCCATTAAAAGCTTCCCTGAATGAGCTCCGGCCACCATGATCCCCAAAGCTACTGAGTTCTCCGATTCCGACTCCCCTATTTTTTCTAAAAAAGTTGTTGCAGATTCTCTCTTGCTCTCATCTTCATTCACGACCCAGTTCTCAGCCTCTTGGTGAACATCAGGCTCGGCTCCACCATGAATCTCAACACTGCCAGCCGCTGCCAATATTTCTTCTTCATCCCTACCATCTCCAACCTTTTCAACTACCGCCACTCCATTTACTCCATTTTTTCCCTCTACCGCAGGCACATTACCATCCCCAAACACCTTGTTGTGATCAAAATCTTGATACCAACAAGTACCAAAATATCCATGAAACCTATAATTTAAATCATTAAGTTTGAACATTTTCAATTCCACCCGTTTACCATCGTGCTCTAAGACCACATATTCTGGTACAAAACCAGAATCATCACCCCTCAACTGAAGTCTCATATGCGAGAGCATGCTTGCTTCAGCCGTGTCTTTATCCACATCCAAGAGACCACCACAACAATCACCAATTTTTCTGAAAATCTTCATATGCCAAAAGTTCAGAGGCAAACCTTGTATTCCAATCCAGGAATCCCTACACTCCACTTTAATATTTTCCTTTTGTGACTCCCAACTCCATGGATGAAAAGACACTACAGTTTGTGCCCCTGGAACACTCATATTTTGAGTTTTGATTAATTCATCTCTATCCATCTTGTCCTTACACCAAACTATACATCTGTCATCAAATAATTGACTAACCACCAATTTTCTCCCTAACTCCCTAGAGAGATTATAGAATATGACACTCCAGGATGCATGGCTGTTGTCTCGGATAAGGATAGTGGCCAACTCCCAATTTCTGATTTGCGCCCTCGATCTCATGTATTCATAAAACTTTGGTTGGTGAAATCTCTTCTCTGGATAAGGATTTTTTGGTTTGAAGCTAGGATTGATGGCTGGGAATAATTCCCTCCACTCAATATCTCCTTTCCTGCGGCCAAACTTTTTAGCAGATACAAACTTTTTTGCCTTAGCATTCTCCACCTGAATGTTCTGTTTGGTCGTTGTTTTCCACGGCTCCTTCACTACATTCGCCCACGATCGCTGATTCAATGTTCTTCCATTGTTTGTCTCTGCTTTCTGCTGAGTCCAAGATTGAATGGTTGTAGGCTCCCACGCCTTCTGCTCTTCTCTGTGACTGCTACTCCGGTCCTTTGATACTGTCACCGGCCTCTTTACAACCCCACTGAGACAATTCTTTAGCTCTAACCAGCCCTTCGCACCCTCTTCTTTAGGCACAATGATCATCTTAAGTTTGTTTTCCTTCAGCACAGAGATTTTCAGGAAAGAACTTTTGTTATTGGCATAGCATTCCATGAGGCAGCTTGCAACACTATTACGGAAGGATCGTTTAAGATTGACTCTTTGTGCCCCTGATTTCTGTTGAATCTCCTCCAAAGTGTCAATAATCCAATCTGCTGCGTCAATGGTTACGGTAACTTCGTATCCAAACAATCTTGTTCTTTCGCAAATACGAACTGCTCCCCCATCGTACGACAGTGTAACCATAAACACTTTATGCTTAGTTTGAAAACTCCAATATTTTTGGAATTTTTTGGCCACAGAAGGACCAGGAAAATTTTTCCAGCCAAGACCAGTAGGGTAGTGGCCATGTTTCTTCCCAAAACCAGTGGGGTTTTGGTGACGACCATGACCAGAAGGGCCATGGATCCCCCTCGTATGCATGGGCACACTTCTCAGAAAGAGGAGAGAGAAGAGAGCATAATTAGAGGAGAGAGAAAAAAAAAAAAAGAATCCCCTAATTTAAATTCATAAACCTTTTAAAACTGGGCTTTCACTAGAAAAGAGAATAAATTTCTTAAAATAATTAAGTATTTAACAAGATCTCTTTTAGCAATTAATAATTATAAATAATTTTTTATATAAATCCATGTTATAATTATTTTAACAGTTAAGTCTTTTTTTAGAGAACAGTTAAGCCATTTAATTATAATATTTATAATGAATTTTTTTTTACGAAAATTAGACTTCTTTTTACACAAATTAAAATTCTCTTTTTGTATAATAAATTTTTGAAGTAATTAATTATTTTTAAATGATATTAAATTATTTTTTATGACTAGAAGAACTAAGTATGAGTTTTTTTATTCGAGTTTGAGGTTCTTCGTTTTCTGGAGGAGCTTGACTTTGTTTTTTGACTCTAGTTTTGTTTTTTTTTTTTTGAGTAAATGACTCCTTATCCAAAAAAAAAAAGGAGGAGCTTAGCCATTTTTTTTTTCTCCATCTTTTTTTTAAAATATATTCAACCTATTTCATTTTTTACTTTTTAAATATTTAAATAAAAAAACTAAATAATTAAGTGTAATAATTTTAAATTAAAGTTATAAGTATAATAAAATTTTAATTATGAAATTATATGTATATAATTTTAAATTATAAAGAATTTTGCTATAAAAATTTTAATAATTTAAGGGCAAAAAAAATTACTAAAAGATTCTTATTTAATAATAAATTACAAAAAATTAATTAATAATCTATCTATCTATATCTATCTATATCTATATATATAAAAGAGAAGTATCTGGCGGTGACGTGGATCTATATATCTATATATCTATATATATAGGAGAAGTATGAGGCAGTGACGTGACACTCTAAAATCACTCTAAACACTTCTAATTATTCTCTCCTTAATTCTCTCATTTTTTAATCTTTTATTGCTTAATTAATAAAAGAAAATTTAAAGAGTAATTTTTATTGATTAATTAATTAAAAAAAACTACTAAAATATTTATTTATTTATCAATAAAATATATTTGTTAGTTTTAGAAAATTATCTAAAATATCCTTAACCAAATATATTCAATGTATATATATATATCAAGTTAATTATATTCTAAATCTCAATTCTCAATAACTCAAATTTTATTATTATATATCTTTTATATACAAGCCACACTCTTCCTTCTCTTCATCTCTCTCTACGATTCTTTTCTATTTTCTTTGTATGACATTGTTTAATGTATATTTATCAACCTATTCCAAATTTTATTTCTTTATCAACCACTCTCCCTTACTCTCTTTCTACCAATTTATCTCTTTTATGGCAACATCGTTTTACTTCTATATTTGTTTTTTCGAATCTCTTTTCTTAGTATTAATTTTATATTTCTTTCATTCAAATTCATATTTACATGAATATCCTTAAGCATTTATTTGTGTTTATACTTCTATATTTGTGTTCAAATCACTTTCCTTAGTATTGATTTGTGTTTACAATTGAAGCTAACTCTCTCTTTCTTTGCGCCTCGGTCTCCAAACACTCCGGCCCCAAAATTATAGAAGAAAAAATTATTTTAAGCCATAAGGTTAAGGAATCAATTCCCAATATTTACTTTTTTTAATATTTGTTCTATGTCAGCATATATCAAGCTTTTTATTTGTTAATTCTTTTTTATATTATCTCCTTAATTCTCTTATTTTTATATTTTTTTAATAAATAATATTCATATACTTATACCATAAATTCTTCAATTTTATATTTTTTCTAATATTTTAAATTAATGATTATTAATTTTCTATTTTTTCTAAGATTTCAAATTAATGATTATTAATAGTAATGTGGAAGTGTTAAAAAATATCTATAATATATAATCTATCTCACTACCAAATCTCATGCTTGAGTGAAAACAAAAG
This sequence comes from Cannabis sativa, assembly GCF_029168945.1. Lineage (NCBI taxonomy): Eukaryota > Viridiplantae > Streptophyta > Magnoliopsida > Rosales > Cannabaceae > Cannabis > Cannabis sativa. The sequence goes on from NC_083601.1 coordinate 48,442,182, forward strand.
AGAAAGCTCTTTTCGTCCAAAAAAGAAGGAAGCTCTCCCAAAAGTGATGCTAGAGGGATTCACATGTATGTGTATTACTTTGTTATTTATTTTTCTATAGCGCTTTCTCTATTGCCTATTGTCATATATATTTGGTTTCATTTATAGCATATCAATGCATTATCTATTCCTATATTTATTGGCGGGATTCTAAGTTTCATTTAAGGAATTTTTATCATTGCATATTAACTATTTATGTGGTTTTTTTAATTATTATTTTCTCTTTTTGTTTAACTTGGAAATTATTTGGATGACTCTATATCTATTCTATATAAAGTATAGATATATAACTGAAATTCTTGGTTTTTGAGAATTTTATGGATGACTTTTAATTTTTATTTAATAAAATAATAAAATATTATTTATCTATAATAAAATAATAATAAATATCCTAAATTAAATATTTGAATTAAATATTTAAATTTGAACTGATATTTATCTATAAAGCAAAACACATTTACCGGCTTTGTTGGAAAGCCACAAAGATGGGTATCGAATCGAGCAGAGAAGATGTAAGTTTTATTTTTTTTTTGCAAAAATACCAATGATGGTGGTAATTGTTTGAATTTTGGTAAAAAGTTTGGATTTTTATCAACTGGGGTTTGTTGGTGTTTTTTTTTTATCTACAGGGTATTGTTATGGAGAAGAGAGTTACTGAGCTGAGTCTGTCTGAGTTTCTATGTTATGGGCCTCAAAAAGAGGTTGGAAAAGAAGGGAAACCTTTGCTTAGGAAAAGCAAAGATGGGAATATTACAGAGTGGAATGTTGAAACTGATGACTCTCTTTGTACACTCCAAGAAGCTTTTGAACAAGTGGAACCAGCTTTGGGGTTTAACATAGAATTGAAATTTGATGACAGTGTTTTGTATCAACAAGACTATCTTATTCATGTTCTTCAAGCTATTTTAGATGTGGTTTTTGGCTATGCCAAAGACAGATCTATAATCTTCTCAAGTTTCCAACCTGATGCAGTTCTTTTGGTCAAGAAATTACAAGACAAATATCCAGTAAAAATAAAATCATATTTTTGAAAATTAAAACATAGGTTTTTGTTTTTGTTTAGTTTTGTAAAGTGGGGATGTTTTAGAATTTACTAATTATCTTTTTGTAATATTTCAGGTCTATTTTTTGACCAATGGAGGAACTGAGATTTTCCTTGATGTTAGGAGAAATTCCTTAGAAGAAGCCATGAAATTGTGCTTGGAAGGTGGTTTAAATGGGATTGTCTCAGAAGTTAAAGGGGTTTTCAGAAATCCAGGGGCTGTGCCCAAAATCAAGGACCATAATCTTTCACTCCTAACATATGGAAAATTAAAGTAAGAGTCTATAGTCTAATTTTTCTACATCAAATATCTTGACTTTTGTTCTAATTGGTAACTATATATTAACCTTTTCTTTTTATTTGATGTATTAATGCAGTAATGTAAGTGATGAAGCTGTGTACATTCAACACCTAATGGGAATAGATGGAGTGATTGTAGATTTGGTACAAGAAATTAGTCTTTGATTTAATGAAACCAACAACAAATAACATTGAAGAAGAGAGCCTTTCTCAAGGTGATGATGAGAACATAAAGCTCAAAACAAAGCCACAATTTTCTCAGAAAGAGCTTTCTTTTCTCTTGAAGCTCATCCCTCAGTTGATACAGATTTAATACAATATTTTAACCTTTTGTTTTTTTTACTTATATTGTTCCACTTTGTTTTGTGGTGAAAAGAGAGTTGGATTAGAGGAGTTTGACACGCCAATATACTCGTAATGATGTACATAAATTTATCGTAGTCAGTTTCCTCTATTAAATCTATACATAAAAGTTATGTGTTGCTAACTTCTTATTTTTCTTTTGAATACTATTTTGTTTTTGGTTTTACTTTGCTCTTATGTCATTAATGATTTCATCTTTATTATTTTCTTTTAAATCATTCTTAAAAAATACAGAGTATATGTCAAAGAATATATTGGTCGCGTGGCACTTTCATTTTTACGGATTTTAAGTTAATGTTTTTAGGAATATGTAGTGTATGAATTGTATTATGTACATGATACGTACTTTTCGAAAAATTATGATAATGTTTTTTAATAATAATAATAATAAAAAATACTAGTAACAGAAGAAGATCGTTACTGGTGAAATTTTTTTGGGTGCAAAAATCACTAGCCAATTTGTGACAATGATACGAAATTTTTTTGGGTGCAAAAATCACTAGCCAATTTTTGGGTGCAGGGCAAATTAAAATGATACGAGCTCCTATTTTATTTTTTATCTTTTTTTTATTTATTATTTTTTTTTGTTATTTAGCTTTTGTTTTATTTTTTATCTTTTTTTTATTTATTATTTAGTTCGCCATAAAGAATTTAAAAATTAAATATCTATGTATTCCTTTTCCTATTATAATTTGGACATTCTTATTCTAATTTATATCATAGCTAGTTGAGAATAATAATATATGTCATCAACCCAAAACCTATTTATCATCTCTTCTCTGTCTTTTTTCATTCCAATATATATAACAGAGATTGATGACTATCATTAGTTTTCTTATCTACAATTTTAAGACTAATGCTATCTTCAATTATCAACAATTTAGAGATTGATTTTTAATTTTCTTTTTATCTTACCCCCATTTAAGTAATATTTCTTTAATTATTGGAACATCAATTTTTAGTTTATTTTTGGATTAACTTAAGAACATATTTAAATCATTAAGCCTTCTTAAATACTAATATAATGCATTCGATATTCACTTTTAATTGACAATATTATAAACTATAATATTTAGATACATATAATAATAATCTCACCTAATAACTAATAATATTTTTTCTTTAATTTTTAATCGTATCACTTTCAAATAACATAGAAAAAACTAACATAAAATTTACTATACGTGCCTCGCACATTGCTTTTTGCTAGTATCTATATATGCATATATAAATATAATAACATTTTTGCTTAGGGATAATAATTTTCTTTACAAGTTGTATAGGTAAGAATCAAAAGCGTTAGTTTTTTTTTGTTCATTGGCTATATGAGTTTGTAATTTTTTGTTTACCTAACTATCTTCTATTTTCTTTACTATATGTGTTGACTTTATACTTCATTATTTAAAAAATTTGTTACGCTATCAGGCTACCAGCAAAATAAATAATAAAGAGAATTTTTTGGTGATAGGAATGAACTTTGTTGTCGATTAATAGACTTTTTTAAATTCGATAATGGTTAATAGGGATTGTGAACTTTACTTCATTATCTAAGAAAATTAATAAGTCTTATTAAATTTTCTAATTAAGGGTAAAAAATTTTTAAGACTTTAAACAGTATTATTAATATATATATATAATACTAGGTGATTGTTACGTGCCAAGCCACAGTGTTAGTTTTATTTAATATTTTAGTTTTTTATTTTAATTAATAATTAAAATAGTATAATTATTTGAACGATTTGTTTTATAAAAATAAAATATGTGTCAGTATATTTAGTAAGTAAAACATAGTTGTGTTATAATAATGTATGTTATTAATAGTAAAATGTACATTAATCTTCTAATTGAAAAAAGTTCTATTATCTCATTTCATATCTAATAATAGTTACACAACTATATATTTATAGACTTTCACATTCTTTGCAAATTACTAATAAGCACCAATAATATTTTCATATTCTAATATTTTTCAACCTTCTCCTCTTGGTGGTAAAATTAAAAATAAAACTAAAAATAAGCACAAACATATAAGGTAAATACTAATTACAGCCCATTTCATCTTTTTTTTTATTATTTTTTTAAGCCCAAACCCAAAAATGTCTAAGCCAACACAATCAATCTTCTTTTATATTATCTTTTCTAGATATTTTATCTATATTTTTCTTTTTTAAAAAATAAATAAAAAAATTATTAATATTCTCCAAGATAGGTTTGTTAGAGAGATATGTAGCTAAGATGATTTTTTTACTTTAAAAAGAGATTATTAATATTTAAAAGATTGTTTATTTAAAAGATTATTTAATTTTTTGGGTTTAATTATTGGGTTTATTTTTTAACGGGAGATCAAACCTAATCGTTAAATTTAACAGAATATTCTTTTATTTTTAAGTATATTCTGTTAAACCAAGAAATGACGATAGGCACTTTTAAGCCCATTTCATCTTTTTTTTTATTATTTTTTTAAGCCCAAACACAAAAATGTCTAAGCCAACACAATTTTTTTTTTTTTTTGAAAAGGAGACAGAGGCCAATGTCTCAGATTGGCCCCTATCCAATAAATAATGAAAACCCTCACTTGTGGCGGAGGAAAACCGTGGTTACATGAGTTTAAGTATGATTCAAATAATTTTTGTTTGAAGAAAACCAAAAAGCTGTAGGAAAGCTTGTGACAGCAGTCACAGGAACCCAAGGTTATTACAACAGCACACTCCAATCTCTGCTTAAGTCTAAAAAGGAGAGATCTTCAAAATGTTTCGTTCTGAAGATCCAAGTGACAGTCCAGAATTTGATTCTTTCCCAAACATCCTCCACAGGTCTTTCCAGTCCATCAAAGAGTCTGCTATTTCTCTCTGTCCACACTGCCCATAATAGTGCCAAAATGGCAGTCCTCCACAATTTAACTTTCCTTTTATTCCCCATTGGTTTGCTTATTAGGACAGCAGAGACTAATCCAGGTAAGACCCAATCCAAGCAAAATTCTTTGAACAACAACGACCAAAATTTCCGCGTATATGTGCATTCTAAGAATAAATGTTCAATTGATTCGTAACTAGACTTGCAACACACACACCATCCCGGAGAGATTGCCATGTATGGTCTTCTTTTTTGCAATACTTCATGCACACTTGCTTTCCTCAAGAATACTAACCATCCAAACACTTTGACTTTTGCTGGTACACAACTCTTCCACAAGGTTTTAGTCCATTCTAGGTTCCTTGAGCTATTATCTGAAGTGAAGCAAGAGAAAGCGGACTTACAAGAGAAAGAGCCACCATATTCTGGATTCCATCCCCTACTGTCAATTGATAAGTCAACCAAGTTCACATGTTCCACTTGTTGTAACAGATCCATCAGACTCGAAACTTCCCTGTCCAATAGGTTTCTTCTGAATTTGAAGTCCCAATTTACCACCCTGAATCCACCTTCCTCCACAATTGCCATATCTTTGATGCACATATTCTTTGTTCTAACCAGGTTGGCTAACTCCGGGTAGGAATTAAGTAATGTATTCTGTCCAATCCACACATCTTCCCAAAAACGAATTTGATTCCCATTTCCCAACTTGAAGGTCACCAAGTTTAAATATTCACCGTAAAATGATGCAATTCCTTTCCAAGGTCCTCGAGAAGTCATTCTCTCACCCGTTCTAGTATCCCAAAGATTCTCCGACATTCCATAACGGCTTTTAACAACTCTATGCCAGAGCGATTCTGTTTCCAACGGGAATCTCCACAACCATTTCATCAACAGGCTCTTATTCCTCATATCTAAGTTGCCAATTCCCAAACCCCCGTCCTTTCTTGGTCTACAAACTTCCTTCCAATCAACCAAATGTTCCCCTCCCGAGAGGTCACCTCCTTCCCAGAAAAAATCCCTCATCATCTTCTCAATCGAATGCACCACCACCTTTGGTGCTTTAAATATGGAAAGATAATAAATGGGTAATGATGAGAGAACTGATTGGATTAAAGTTAGTCTTCCCCCCCTCGAAAGGAAGGAGCATTTCCATCCATCCATCCTTTTAGCACACTTTTCCAAAACTGGTCTCCAAAAATCAATTCTATTCGGGGATCCCCCCAGAGGCATACCAAGATATTTCATTGGCCATTCTCCTATCCCACACCCAATAGACGAGGCGCAACTAACAACCACAGACTCTTCCATGCAGATACCTAGCAATTGACTCTTGCTCATGTTGACTTTCAAACCCGAGATGGAGCAAAAAGCATTGACCACCACAACCATATTTCTCAATGACATCTCATCATCCGCAAAAAGTATTGTGTCATCTGCATACTGTAGATGACTAACTTGCACTTTCTCCTTCCCTATGAGGAAACCAGAAACCTTCCTTGAATCTAATGCTTTGTCAATCATTCTTCCAAGTATATCTGCCACTAAGGTAAATAGGAAAGGCGAAAGAGGATCGCCTTGCCTAAGTCCCCTAAGACCCCGGATTCTTCCCCTAGGTTTTCCGTTAACAAAAATGGAGAAAGAAGTAGACGAGATACATCCCATAATCCACTTCCGCCAAGTCTCACCAAAACCTTTGTGTTCGAGTACTAAATCGAGGAATTCCCACTCAACTCTATCATAGGCCTTTTCAAAGTCAATTTTGAATACTAATCCCTTTTTATTCCTGCTTCTGTACTCTTCTACTGCTTCATTTGCTATTAGTACTGAATCCAATATTTGTCTTCCAAGTACAAAAGCTGATTGAGTCTCTGAAATCGTGTCTTCCATCACTAATCGAAGTCTAGTAGCCAAAACTTTAGCTACTATTTTATAAACACTAGTGATAAGACTTATTGGCCTATAATCCTTGATCTTACAACTGTCAATCTTTTTTGGGATTAAGCATAAGAAAGTCTCGTTAATGCTCCCTGGGATTCTTCCTTCCTCTTGAAAGGCTTTGAAAACTTTGAATAAATCATCTTTTACAACATCCCAATTGGATTGGAAAACGGCTAAACTGTAGCCATCAGGTCCCGGTGCTTTATTGCCTTCACAATCAAAAACAGCTCTTTTAATTTCTTCTTCTTCAAAAGGTTTCTCTAGATCTGTAGCTGACCAATTCGAAATTTTCCCCCAATTGATTCCTTCCACATCTAGCCCCTTCCTCCTTTCGGAGGTATAAAGTTTAGTATAGAAGCCAATCAGTTCTTTCACTATCTCTTCTTCCTTATCAATCACAGATCCATCTTCTCTCTCAATTCGGGATATTGTGTTCCGGGCCTTCCTTGCACTCAGCATATTATGAAAATATCTAGAGTGCGCATCTCCTTCCTTAGCCCATTTGCATTTTGACTTCAGCCATACACTTCTTTCCTCCTCAAAGGCGAGTTGTTTCCATTGTCTTTTTATATTTCTCCTTTCTTCAGCTAAGTTTTCATTCCACTCATTTCTCTCTTCTAACTCCTCTAAAGCCGATAGCCTTCTTTCTAACTCAATTTTTGCCATACGATTGTTTCCAAAAGTAGATTTGCTCCAGGTCTTGATCTTCTCTTGTACCTTCTTTAGTTTGCTCATGAATTGTGTACCAGGCCAACCTGCCACCTCTGCCTCTGACCACCATTGTCCAAAGAGCTTGGAGAAAGACTTGTGTTCCATCCAATGATTGTCAAATCTGAATGGACAAGGACCCCATTTTGGTGGTTCTGAGTCTAATATTATTGGGCTATGATCGGAAACCAATCTGACTGCCATTTCTTGACGCACATAAGGAAAAGCCATGTTCCATTTGTTAGTGAAAAGGAATCTATCGAGTCTGCTGCAGATTGGTTTTTCTCTGAAATTTGACCACGTGAATCTACCATTGGTGAGTTTAGGGTCAATCAATCTCAATTCCTTAACTAGTTCATCAAACATCTTCATACTCCTCGTGCATGAACTACTATTCAACTTCTCTTGAACTCTTCTAACTACGTTAAAATCCCCTCCAAGGCACCAATTCTCCCCACAAAGGGAACTGAGGCCAGCCATCTCATCCCAAAACTCGGTTCTTGCTTTATAGGAGCACGGACCATAAAGACCCGAGAACCACCAAGGTTCTTTTCCTTCTGCTTTGATTAAAACTGAAATCGAGAACACTCCCACCAAAGAGTCCAGAACTGTAATACGCCTAGTGTCCCATATCAATAGTGTGCCACCCGATCTCCCAATGGATGGGATAAGTATCCATGCTTTGAATCTTGACCTCCAAATACTTCCCACAAAATTTCTGTCTACCATTTCCTTTTTTACTTCTTATAGAATTGCTATGTCCGGATTGAGTTGGCATATTGTTGCCTTTATAGCCCTTCTTTTCTCCTTATCTCCACTTCCTCTAACATTCCAAGTTAGTAACTTCATTATGTTTGTTTATCCAGCCCCGATTTTTTATAACTTTTGTCATAGTTAATGTTAAAAGCCAACTTCTTCAACTCCCTGCATTTTCTTGTTGCTGTACCCTTTTTTGCCCCACCAACTGATCCTTCACCCTCGTTAGGAATGATATTCATTCCCATCTCAGCCATAGTATCCATTATCTCTACCCATGGTGCTGTGGAAGATTCTTCTTTACTTAACTCTTTTCCACCTAGTTCCCCACACTCCTTGCTTGCTATAATTTCATTCTCACACCATAACTCTTTGATATCACACAAGAAGTCTTCATTTTCTTCACTAGGGGCTTCTAGGCAGTCCTCGCAGTCATCTTCGGAGGCTTCACTCTCAGAAGAGTATTCACCAATCTCCTCCTCTATTGGATCGACATCATCTCCCAATTCCTCCAACTGGAAATTATCGAGGTTCTTGTTAACAGCTTCCTTTCCCACCATACCTCTTGATCTTCTTTTCCTTCTATATGTTTTCAGCTCTTTTCCTGATTTATTATTTTCTGCATATTCTGTTTCTTTCGAATTGTGTAGTACCGACTTCCAAGGATCTTTCATTTGCTCTTCGATATCTGCCCAGAAATTTATTATAGCAGCCGTGAAAGCTTCCTTTTTCTTTGGCCTTACACTTCTCAAAATACCTTCAAAGAAATCGTTGATCACTTGTACAGGATTTTTCTTATTGCACACTGCCATTTTATCAATAGAAGACACTTTTCGAGCTGTACTTTCCTTGTTATGTCTCCCCTGTTGTGCTTCAGAATGATATTCCATTATCTTATTATTTAAGAAAGCACTTCCTTCCTTCTTATGGTCCAAAATAAGTTTGTATGGGCCATTTTGGTAATACCACATCCCATTAAGTTGGATAGTGTAATTACCCACCAGCTTATTATTATTGAGAATTAAATTCTTTGGCCCATTATCCTTCCAGCCCACCACCAACCTCATTTCATTTTTACTCCAGCCCAACAAACCCTTGTCCACCTGTTTTAATCCTTGAGTGACATTTAAATGACACGTGTCATTAATAATACTGCTTGGTGAGGGTCCATCTCTTTTCCTATCCCATTTATCTAGACCCACTTTATTTACAATTCCTTCTTCATACAGCTGCCATATGTAATTTAAATTAATAAAATTACTTGGCATTAAATGAGATTGCACACGTGGCGCCTTCAAGTCTTTCCACAATCTTTTTAATATCCTTTGAATAGTAATCGTCCCCCTTGTTCCTAGTACGTTCTTATTGGAACTCCCATCAATTATATCTAAATTGATATAATCATCAAAGCTGAGATTTATCCGAACGCGTGGCACCCTCAGACTTCTCCATAGGCGGTTAAATATAGTAGGGAGACTCACCACCTTCCCCTGCTCACGATGGCACAATTCAGAGGCTTCGTAAGGATCGAGACCTAGGATACAATCTTTTGATTCGGCCGCCGACCCATCTCCACAAGTCAAAAATGTTTTTTTTGGGTGTAGAGCCCTAGGCTGTGCTACGTCCTTCACCATCGCCTGATTTCCCCCATATCCCGCCTTCTCCGGCACCGATAGTGACCTCCCTGGAGAGCTCGATTCTGTAGGGAGATCACCCACCGCCTCGTCATCATCTGCAACATCTTTCTCAACTCCTTCAATCGCAGCACCATCATCAACCTCCTTCTCTTGCTCGACATCTCGAGACCAGCAAGTCGATTGGTTGAGTCTCTCAACCCCATCGTGTCTCTCATCACTACCTGCCTCCCCCACCGTTTCGTCTTCATCCCTACCGTCTTCTCCATCTTCTTTTTCTTCTTCAGTATTCGTTTCCCCATCACCAAGCCACTTATCATGATCAAAGTCTTGATACCAACAGGTATTGAAACATCCATGAAATCTGTAACTTAAGTCATTAAGCTTAAAGAGCTTTAGTTCGAGATTCATGTTATCATGATTGAGAGATATGGTTTCAGGAATGAATCCGAAGTCATCACCCATCAATTGAAGTCTTAAGTGAGACAAGAAACTAGCCTCAGCGGTATCCTTGTCAACATCCAATAGTCCACCACATCTTGCCCCAATCTTTCTGAAAGATTTCATGTTCCAGAGATTCAGCGGCAGCCCTTGAATCCCAATCCAGGACCCTCTGCATTCTACCTTCACATTATCCTTCTGATTTTCCCAACTCCATGGTAAAAAAGTGACCAAAGATTGAGCCCCAGGAACTCTCATACTATGCATCTTAATAAGCCCATCCCTTTCCAACTCATTCTTACACCATATTATACATCTATCATCAAAAAGTTGGCTAACCATCTCAGCTCATAGTCTCTATAGATAGATTGTAGAATATAATGCATGAGTGTTATTCCTAGTGAGGATGATTGCCAAATTCCACTCTTTGGACAAAGCCTTGGAGCGCATGTATTCAAAAAAAATCGGCTGAACAAATCTTTTCCTTGGATAGAAATTCTTGGGTTTGAATCCAGGGTTAATTTCTGGGTATAAGTCTTTCCATTCAACTTGTTCCTTTGGTCTGGTGTGTTGAGTATTCATCATAGGTCCCCTCGTCTGCTTCACAACATCGGCCCAAGAACGCTGAGTCGTGGACATCCCTGCCTTCGGATTGACTTTGACCTGGCTGCTTTGTTCGATAGATCCTCTCGTCTTTCTTTTAATAATCCCATTGAGACACTCTTTAAGTTCTGACCAGCCCTTCGCCTTGTCTTCTTCTGGTACGATGATCATCTTAAACTTGTTGTTTCTTAGCACTGAAATTTTCAGAAACTGCCCTTTAACATTTGCAAAGCATTCCAGTAGACAACTTATAGTGCTGTTTCTGAAAAAACGCTTGAGATTGACTCTTTGTGTCCCTGTTTTTTGATAAAGCTCCTCCAAAGTGACAACCATCCAGTCCACTGCATCTATAGTTACTGCAACTTCATATCCGAACAGTCTAGTTCTTTCACATACGCGGACAGACCCTCCATCACTTGTCAAAGTTAACATAAACACTTTGTGTTTAGTTCGAAAACTCCAGTACTTATGGATATTCTGATTCACAGAAGTACCAAGAGGATTTTTCCAGCCAAAACCAGTGGGGTTCTGGTGCCTTCCATGGCCAGAAGGGCCATGGAACCCCCTCGTTAGCATGGGCACAATTCTCAAGACGAAGAGAGAGGAACCTTTATTGTAAATCTATATGCATGGCTGGCGGTATTTATTATAGCTGTAAAACTATTTCACAGTATACAATCTCGAAAACAAGCCAACACAATCAATCTTCTTTTATATTATCTTTTCTAGATATTTTATCTATATTTTTCTTTTTTAAAAAATAAATAAAAAAATTATTAATATTCTCCAAGATAGGTTTGTTAGAGAGATATGTGGCTAAGATGATTTTTTTAATTTAAAAAGAGATTATTAATATTTAAAAGATTGTTTATTTAAAAGATTATTTAATTTTTTGGTTTAATTATTGGGTTTATTTTTTAACGGGAGATCAAACTTAATCGTTAAATTTAACAAAATATTCTTTTATTTTTAAGTATATTCTGTTAAACCAAGAAATGCCGTTAGATAGGCACTTTTAATATATAAAGATACCTTAAAAATTATCTCTAATAAGACTAAAAAAAATAATTTTAAAAATAACCTCAAACAAATATTTCTCCAATAACATCTATATATTCTCATTTATTATAATATTTCTAAGAAAATATCTAATTTAGAGCAATATTTTTTAAAAATAAATAAAAATTAAAACAGTAACTATACAAAATCTTAATTTTTTTAAAAGAAAAAAAATTGTATGTACTAACTAAACAAACCGTACATACTAATTTTTTTTTTAAAAAAAATTTCCATAAATTTTGATTTTAAGAAAATAAAAATATAATACTAGATTTAATATTAAATATTAGTAGGTTATGTATATAGATTTTTGCAAACAGACCCTTTTCAAATCATATATGTTGTTGTGGTTATTTAAAAATTTAATATTTTAAATTATTTATTCTAAATTTTAAACTATTCCTATTAATTTTTTAATAATATTCTTTACTACTTCAATTCTTCTTATTAATTTCATAGTCCTCTCTTATTAGAGTTTTGTAAAATGTAGGAGTCTCTCAACACTAAGAATTTTCTATTAATGAGAAGGTTGTATGAAAATTGTTGATTCTTTTAATTTTTTGTCAGTTATTTTACACTTAATGAGTCATATAATAAGTTTTTTATATAATTATTGTGGCTAATTATAGGCTTACTTAGATACTAAGACCTCCAACACAATTTTAAGTTAATTTTGTTAAAAGAAAATTACTTATCCAAGTTAGGTTGTTGTTGATGGAGGTGGAAGAAATTTTTTTACAGTTTTGGTTGTTCATAGTCTTGATACTTCACAGATATATAAGTTATAAATTACTCTTTATACAATTGGGAGAATGTTTCTTCTAATATGAAATTTCATATATCTTAAAGATGCCATACTAATCCATCATTTTCAATATTTTGCAGGTATTATTTTGGTGGGAGAGATCAAACAATTGAGCACTTTACTCTTTAGTGCTTTCTTTAGAGTTTTATTGTCTAGTTTTCCTAATGCATCTTTGCATGCTTTTAAGATAGACAATGAGTTTTATTGATGAATTCCCTCTCCTTCGTTGCCTTTTATTTTTTGTCCACTAAAGTGGTTTAATAAAAAAAACAGAAAGACACATAGGTAATGGGAAAGCAAAAAACAAACTAAAATTTATAAAATGCATAACTAATACGAGATTCTTTTTTTTTTCCTAATACGAGAATCTTTTATTGAAAAGAAAAAGTATAACAGTTCAAATACCTGAAGATAACGCTCTAATCTTGCACTAGAATGTTCAGGTCCCTGGCCATCATAACCATGAGGAAGCAGCACTACAAGTCCAGTCTGACGTAACCACTTAGCCTCTCCACTGCTCACAAACTGATCATATATAACTTGAGCCCCATTGGCAAAATCACCAAACTGTGCTTCCCAGAGAACCAATGAGTTCGGATTTTCCATAGAGTAACCCAGCTCAAATCCAAGAACACCAAACTCTGAAAGTGAACTGTAAACAAGAACATAATTAAGCCATGGACAACACAAATTAAAAATACAATGCAGACTTTGTTATTTCTCAAAAGTTATATAGCTGAATCTAGCCGTCGTCCTTTCGAAGTGGAAAGTAAACTCTGCTCTAGTTGAAGTATAGATTCTAGCGTGGAAAAGAGCATATAAAATTAAACAAGAACACCAAACTCTGAAAGTGAACTGTAAACAAGACCATAATTAAGCCATGGACAACACAAATTAAAAATACAATGCACAAGTAGACAAGACTTTGTTATTTCTCAAAAGTTATATAGCTGAATCTAGCCGTCGTCCTTCCGAAGTGGAAAGTAAACTCTGCTCTAGTTGAAGTATAGATTCTAGCGTGGAAAAGAGCATATAAAATATGGTATATCTAATCAGCATAAACACCCTTGAAGAACCACATTAAATAGTATAGTGGTTAGGAAATACATTCCAGTGGTTACTGAAAACTAAATGCATATTATGACAAGGTACCCTGAATAATCCACTAATAGATTTTAACAAACAAAAAATCCAATAATATTTCACATTTCCCGTGAGCATGAGTCAATCAATAATAGTAAGGCAATAATTAGAATACTCTATATAAGTATTGGAGTAGACAACAATCCAAAGGTTTTTATGATAATGTCAACATGCAAAATCAACAGTAGCGTAGACATCATCAGCCACAACAGAGCCAAAGCAGGAAACATCACATATGTTAGAAGAACGTTGTTATGACTTTATGACAAACAGTATTTGTTATGAGCTATGATGGGGTCCGCATTTTTTTCAGTTAGGACACAAGTGCTTATACTAGATTATAACACATCAATAGTGCAAAATTAGGTGAAAATATTGTATCTCTATAGCATCACTCAATTGATAGTACTATGATGAGGGGTCGTAATTAAAATTTACTGCACCTAAAAGGATCATCTTGACAATTGGTCATAAAAATGAATTTGGTCCGAAAAAGTTGTAATCTCTTCCAAATAACCAAATCCTCACACTGAAAATAATAAATATTAAGGGAAAACCTTGCACAATCTGCAGATTATATTCATTGGCCCAAATCATCAAGCTGAATGTGCCAAGTATGGTATATAGCTGAAATTTTTGTAATAAACCTTTCAAAATAGCTGGTTTGGAGAGCCAAGACACTAGCAAAAGGTACAATTAGAGATGATTACCTGTTGCTCACTGTGAACCTTTCCTCATCTTGATTCATAACAACATGATCCAGAGGGCAGTACTTTTCCCCTGTTTCCTGATCATGGACTACAGAATGCCGATGACTGAATGTGCCTCTTTCAACATCCTGACCACTCAATCGAACATGGTTACCTTCCACTATCAATGTAGCAAAGGCAAGTGCTTCAGCAACTGCCCAGTCAATGCCTTCACCTGTTTCAATCATTTGATGACGCAGTTCATAAACTTTCTTCACTGCTCTGTGAGGCTTAAAATTTTCTGGGAGTAACGTGATTGCCTTCCCAACATTCTTCAAAATCTCTGGTTTTACCCTGCATGATAAGATACAAGTAAATTAGAATAGAGTTTAAAACATCAGATGAAGCCAAAAACCAAGTAAGCAATTTTCTGGAAAAAAAGGCACTTTCATACCCAGTGTTTTTGATTCGTGAAACTTGTTCAGGAGACTTAAATCCAGACCAATGGGACGAGAGCCAGTCTCTTCTTTGTGGAACATAATCTTTGCTGGCCAAGAATTCTTCATTAAGGATTGAAGTAACTTTCTGAAATATCTTATCAATGTCTTCTTTGTTCACTTGCCCAGATTCTAACAGCTTATTTTGGTAAAGCTGAAGAGCTGTGGGATGGCTCCTAATAACCTGCAACATAAAGTGAAAAATGTCAGGAGTATAGAAGACTCATCTAACAAAGAGAACCACAATAATCAAAACATTTGCTGGATTAATGCAAAGAGCACAAGAATTAAGAATTAATATAAGGAAAAAAAATGCACACATGGAAACGGGAACAAAAAAAACAAAGGCTTCCCAAATGTTTTCCACTTAAGTAACTATATCAAGCTAGACCAAACAGGAGCGAAGGACAAACCTGGTACATTTTGGGCTGAGTGAAAGACGGCTCATCAATCTCATTATGCCCAAACCTCCTGTAACAGACTAAATCAACAACAACATCAGAATGGAAAGTCTGGCGCCACTCTGCTGCAAGCTCGCAAACATGAACAACTGCTTCCATGTCATCACCATTTACATGAAATATAGGAGCATCCAGGGCTTTTGCAACATCAGTGCAGTACTGCGAAGATCTCCCAAACATTGGATCGGTTGTAAAGGCAACTTGGTTGTTTATTACAAGATGAATGGTCCCACCAGTGGTGTAGTTTGGAAGGGCACTAAGATGAAGTGTTTCGTAGACAACACCTTGTCCAGCAAAACTACCATCTCCATGAATCAACACACCCATGTTCTTCGTTCTGTCAACATCATTTGAGTAATACTGTTTTGCTCTAGTTTTTCCAACAACAACTGGGTCTGCAGCTTCCAAGTGACTTGGATTTGCAACCAAAGACAAATGAATTCTTTTCCCACCTCTTGTAGGTCGATCATAAGAAGTTCCCAAATGGTACTTAACATCACCAGTACCTGTGTAAAGCCCAACCTCGTCGACAGGCTTTATGCCACCACTAAATTCACTAAATATTTGACGAAGAGGCTTTCGAACGACATTACCCAATACATTAAGTCTTCCTCTATGAGACATTCCCATAACAATGCTCTCAACCCCAAGATCTGCTGCCCTGTCAAACATCTCCTTCATACCAGGAATCAAAGTCTCTGCACCTTCAAGCCCAAATCTCTTGGCTGTTGTCCACTTAGTGGCCAAGAAATTCTCAAACTGTGTACTCCATATAAGTCTATCAAGAATAACTTCCCGCCGCTGCCTATTGTATTGCATCTGGGTTGGAGTTTCAATCTTATCTCTCAACCAGTTACACTTTTCGCGATCAGCAATGTGCATGTACTCAAATCCAATAGTCCCACAGTAAGCCTGCTCAAGGCGGGTCAAAATTGATCTAAGTGTTTGTACTGGACGATTCTCAGACAAAAACCCAGCCATCTTCCACACCCCTAAAAAGAACTCCCTATCAAGATCAGCTTCTGAGAAACCATAAAGGGCAGGGTCCAAATCACTTGGGATTTCTCGTTGTTCCAGAGCCAAAGGATCCAACTTGGCTTTCATGTGCCCATTTACTTGATAAGCTCTCACAAGTAACATCAATCGCATACTCTCTTGAATGGTTTGGCCTGAAATTCCAGGGGAGGTAGAAGCCTGACCCACAAAATTTTTAAAGAAGTTGTCCCAAGACTCATCGACGCTATTTGGGTCAGCTTCCCAAGCCCTTTGAAGCTCTTCCAAATACACACTGCTAGTTCCATCTAAGAAGCTATCGGTTAACCTAGACAGCGGAACAGGACGAGGCACGGGTGCAGCCTGAGCCTTAGACTTAAACATTGTGGTATGAAAATAACGATTCTGGGAGGGAACAACTCGTGTTCTTGCGACATATGAACCACCTTGCAATATGGTTCTTCTAATGGCAAGCTTTGCCAAACTAGAGCCAGCTTTAAACCACGCCATTTATTTTTATATGTATATCGATCAACTACAAAAACATCTGTGTAATATTCCTTATGCTAGAGACAGATCCTATTCAAAATCAAACAAACTAATAAGGAGCCGAATTCAAAAGAAATATACACATACATAAATTAGATTAGATAAGATAAAAGCTAGATTAAAAATGTTGTAAATGAGACTAAAAATGGAATACCTATAAGTGAGATTGAAGGAAATAAAAATGGTGGCTTTTATTCTTTTACTTATTTACATAGGTGGCGTTTGGTAATACTTTTTTAATCAGTTTTTTGTTTTTAAAATTAGAAAAGTGAAAATATTTTTTAAAAACATGTTCTATAAAAACTGTTTTTGCTTTTAAATTTTTTAATTAAGAATCAAAATTTTAAAAACAAAAAAAAAATCACTTTTGATATTTTTTTAAACAGTTTTTTTTGCTTAATCAATATTTTGGACTCCGACAAGACCTGAACCTAAATCCTCTCTCACGGCTCTTGTGATGAACCCGATCTCTGACCCGAATCCGAATTCGACCCCGGACCTTGACCCGACTTAAATAAAATCAAAAAAAATGAAAATAAAAATGAACTTTACAGAACACACTTTTGTTTTCTGTTTTTAAAATTGAAAAATAAAAGTGGTTACAGAATGCATTTTTATTTTTCAAAAACAAAATTTTTAAAAACAAAAAATTTACTTTCATTTTGTGATTAAAAAATTACAAAACAAAAGTGTTTACCAAACCCTAAACCCTAAAACCCGAACCCCGAAACCCTAAACCCCTATAACCACTTTTGTTTTTCAATTTTAAAAACAAAAAACAAAAGTGTGTTCTGTAACCACTTTTGTTTTTCAATTTCAAAAACAAAAAATAAAAATGTGTTTTGAAACCATTTTTGTTTGTCAATTTTAAAAACAAAAAACATGAATTTTGATTTTTTTGCCTTTTCTAAATAAATAAAAAAGATCAGATAAAAAATACGCATTAGCAAAATCAGCAAAATGTTTTACTTGATTGATACATTCATGATTTGTAATTCAGGATCCATACCACAAAACACAAATCAGCAAAATCACATTTTATAATTGTTTGTTCTCACAAGAATTTCTCTAGATTCAATCATTCTCAATTTTCTCAGAATAAAAGTTCAAAATTTCACAAATGGCTGCCCGTGGAAAATGTTGAATCAATATGACAAAATAGAGATTACAAATTTCTCTTCTTCTTCTTTCAATTAAACACCTTTCATCTCAACCCAAAAATACCCAAATAACGAATTATAAAATAACCATCGAGTACAAAGTTTCAAAACCTCAATACCAAAAGAAAAGAACTTGCAGCAAAGTAAATCATAAAACACCTATACAAGATTCTGAAATTGAATTAAAAGAATTGAACACTAAATTCTCCGATCATTAACGCAAAATCAAATCAAATCAAATCATTTGCCACGGAACACTAAGATCAAATCCATACATAACGAAAACAAAAAATCAATTGATTATTAAACAAAGCAAAGCAAAAAAGATGTGACCTGAGACTTTTAGATTGGTGATGGTAGTCGGCGATGACGAGAGTGAGGAGTCTGGGTACGGGAGAACGATAAAGATAATGGGGAGAAGAAGAGGAATTAGGGATTTGTTTTAGGAATTTAGGTTTTTTTTTAAAATCTGAACCGGGTAGGGATTTGGGTTCATATATTGCTCAAAGAGGCCACTATACCAAGACAAAGTAACTAGATAATTCCCTATGACATGATAATTAAATCGAGCTCTCAAAGCCCATCCCCTTCTCTCTAGTCCTTCTACTTTTGAAAAACCCTTCCAAGACTATTCCTTCTACTTTTGAGAAATCCCTTCCAAGACAACTCATATGTCTTTTTTTTTTATTTTTTTTTTTGAGTGTAGCGTAATGGTATTTTACAATCTGTTAATAGCTTAATAGTTTCAAGGTCCTAGGTTCGAACTCATGACCACTCCCTTTTTCCCATCCCTCCCTCACCACTAAGCTAGCCTTAGTGGCTTAGACAACTCATATGTCTATGATTGTGATTTTTTTCTTTAATACATACTAAATGGAAAATTAAATTGGAATCTCTTCTTGTCTCTAAATATAATAGCTAGTTCCAACTTTTGCAAAGTGTTGCAAGTTGATCATAGGAAACATATCAGTCATATATAAATATAAATTGTCAAAAGAAAAAGCAATAACAATAATATCACTAAAATTGTAGTCTAAAAATTTACACAAACCAGAAATGGTTGTATACCTATTTTCTTGCTAATTTTCTATGCTGAATTCTTATGTAATCATAAAGGAAAGAATAAAAAACAGCTAATAATACACTAACTTAAAATATTATAACAATAATAAGAGACCAAAAGCAGTAAACAGAAAGGATAGTTGGAGTGGGTGATGAGATGAAGCATGAGAGTTCATCAATGATTGATTTGCAGGCAAATCCATTCTTCATTCTTCCACATATATTGACCCTAAATTTAACACTATATTCTTCAGAGGGACTTAAAATAGACTTGGGTAGCATAAATTATTCTCACCACTAATCTCTAGCAAATACATTATGTGAATCAACCACAAGCAAGCAAATCAGAAACTATATAGATTCATGCATACATACATGAAAAGTGATTAAGTCATTTCTACAAACACATATATATAACAGAATAGAATATATATACTAACATCAAAAGAAAATTACGTAAAACAACATATGAAATCAAGATAAAAAGAGAAGGAGATTTAAGCACAATCGAAAAACTAAAATCTAAAAGACCAAAATCTTATTTCAGAGAGATTAAACCCAAATCAAACCCAAATAAGAGATTAAATTTAAAAACCTAGAAAAAGCTAAGGAGAGATTTTTTCAAACTTTGAAAAT
This sequence comes from Cannabis sativa, assembly GCF_029168945.1. NCBI lineage: Eukaryota > Viridiplantae > Streptophyta > Magnoliopsida > Rosales > Cannabaceae > Cannabis > Cannabis sativa. The sequence goes on from NC_083601.1 coordinate 48,461,916, forward strand.
CCTAAAATCAGAAACATACAAGAAAAAAATCATACTTGTAATAGTAAAAAACCTTCCTCTCTAATAAGCTATACTCATCGTCATCTTCATGCTGTTCTCATTTTTCATTCTCAAATCTGAGAATAAAAAAAACATAAATAAATCTGACAGAGAGGGAGAGAGAAAGCCACACATATATCGATTTCATGTAAATGTCAACATAAGAAATTCTTGTCAATTGGTTCGACTCTGAATAAAAGATGATTACATCATTACAGCATAAAAGAATCAAATCGGTATATTTCAAAAACAACTACCTACTATCACCTAATGCTGTTTTTCTCAATTATATAGGTTGATTTAATAATAATAATAATAACAATAATATAGGATTAACAGAATATAAATAAAATTCGGAAAAAGGGAACGAAGAAATTTCTGAAAGCTACAAGTAAAGAAAGACCTGTTGTTACCTAATCACTCCTTCTCAAAACCCTAAAACCCATTCCCGTGAGAAAAACCAAACAATTATATTTATAACAGTGAGACTCAAAAGACCAACTGAGACAAAAGTCGAAAGATCTTACCAATGCGAATAGGAACAGGACAGCTGAGAGAGAGAGAGAGAGAGAGAGAGAGAGAGAGAGAGAGAGAGAGAGAGGAAAGGCGAAGAGGTAGCTCTGGTGAACCATTGACCAAGAGAGAGAGGAAAGGCGAGGAGGTGAGCCAACCACGCTTCAATGGGTTTCAGTTTCAGGCTTTAGAGGGAAGGAGAGAGAGTTAATTGGGTTTTTGGGGGAAGATGAGTGGACTACGGCCTGGGCTTGGTGTCTAAAGCCCATTAATAGTACAGCCCAATTTTGAGCCTATTTAAATGGGTTGGTATTTTTCTAAACCCATAAGTTTTTGGCACAATAATTTTAGGGATTATTTCACAAATACATAAAAATGAAAAAAAAAAATTACAAAAGTACGATTGTAAAGAATTTTAAATATTTTCACGTTTTTTTATAATTTTATTAACAAAAAATACAGTTTTTTGACGTAATTTTATGTTGTACTCTTATGAATTTGTTATTGATTTTTTGTTATTTGTATGTAATTTTCTTGTTACTTTAATGTAGTTTTCGTATTGTTTTCATAGATCATTGTAAAAATATATAAAAAAAAGTAAATTCTATTTTGGACCATGTATTTTGTAAAAGTTACAAATTGGCCCCTCTATTTTGTTAAATGATAAAATAGACCCATTATTTTTTAAAATAGTACAAATAGGACCCTGAGTTTAATTTTTGACAATTTTTTTAATATAATCAACTTGAAGATAATTTCTAACGCGAACAAATGTAGAAAATTTAACAAGTTTTGTCATAACACCTCTAGGTCAAGTTATTATTAACTTTTATTTTCATAAAAAATCACTTCAAAGTCCAATTTGTACCATTTTAGAAAATATAACAAAATAGAGGGTCCAATCTGTAACTTTAGGGTTTGGAGTTTGGGGTTTGGGGTTTGGGGTTTGGGGTTTAGGGTTTGGGGTTTGGGGTTTGGGGTTTGGGGTTTAGGGTTAAGGGTTTGGGGTTTTGGCGTTTTGGGTTTGGGGTTTTGGGGTTTAGGGTTTAAGGTTTGGGGTTTAGGGTTTGGGGTTTTGGGTTTGGGGTTTAAGGTTTGGGGTTTGGGGTTCGGGGTTTGGGTTTTTGGGTTTTGGGGTTGGGGTTTGGGGTTTGGGGGTTAGGGGTTTGGGGGGTTTAGGGTTTGGGGGTTTGGGGTTTGGGGTTTGGGGTTCGGGGTTTAGGGTTTCGGGTTCGGGGTTCGGGTTTTAGGGTTTTAGGGTTTAAGGTTTAGGGTTTGGGGTTTAGGGTTTGGGGTTTGGGGTTTAGGGTTCGGGGTTTGGGGTTTGGGGTTTGGGGTTTGGGGTTTTAGGTTTGGGGTTTAGGGTTTAAGGTTTCGGGTTTAGGGTTCAGGGTTCAGGGTTCAGGGTTCAGGGTTCAGGGTTCAGGGTTCAGGGTTCAGGGTTCAGGGTTCAGGGTTCAGGGTTCAGGGTTCAGGGTTCAGGGTTCAGGGTTCAGGGTGTTGGAATTATTTTACCAGGATATTAGGGTTTAGGGTTTAGTATGTTTATTTAGGGTTAAATATAATCTTTTAAAACGATGAAATAAACACATATAAAGTTTAGGAAACCTTACATTGGGTTTAGGGAATAATATGACTCCTTGGGTTTAGGGTTTTGGGTTTTGGGTTTAGGGTTTAGGGTTTAGGGTTTAGGGTTTAGGGTTTAGGGTTTAACACGGATCTTAGGGTTTAGGGTATTCTTTAGGGTTAAGGGGTTTTGGGTTTAGGGTTTAGGGTTTTCTTAGGGTCTTAGGGTTTAGAGGTTTAGGGTTTAGGGTTTAGGGTTTAGGGTTTAGGGTTTCGAAATCTAGGGTTTAGGGAGGGTTTAGAGAGAGAATGGGTTTAGGGATAGAGAGAGGGTTTAGGGTTTAGAAGGTTTGGTTTTTTAGGGTTTAGGGTTTAGGGTTTTAGGGTTTATTTAGGGTTTAGGGTTTATTTTAGGGTTTAGGTTTGAATTATTTGGCATTAAAATAATGAAAATAGGGTTTAAAAATTCAGTGGTTTAGGGTTGTAGGGTTTAATGGGTTACTTGGATTTTGTAATTTTCTCAATTTTCTAGGGTTTTCTCAAAAATGCCAATTTTAATTCAACCATTTAAATGGGTCAATTCTAACTATTTAATAACTATAAATAATTATTAAATAATATTGTCA